>NC_043743.1:127329-148003 GCF_004337985.1 Pyricularia pennisetigena
TCGAAAAGGATAAACGTCGACTTACCAGCTGCCACGAGTACAAAGCGAACCGGTACCAAAGAGTAAGAAAAATAGGTACTTCGTTAGGAGTATAACTCTGCCACTTCCACTTTTTGGATTTTTTTTTCCCTCCTCAATGTAAAAATAGGTGGAAGGGTCGCGACAAGGATGGGGGCAAAATAAAAACGGGGGTGCTTATTCCGTATGTGGACTGGCCAGATCGGCGCGGGCGCGTATAGACGAAAATATATTGCTTGGATGACTTTCGGGCGTCCGCAGGGACAGGCAGCACACTTGTCGACGCGAGGAGAGTTGAAAGTGTGAGAAAGGTACGAAGTAAGGTACTTGAGACGCGACGGGGCGGGTGACTTTACGTTTGTTTTGGTTTGTGGGATGACGGATGGAGGCGGGATGGGGCGGAGATTTGCCATTGAGGAAAGTGGAGAGGTAAAAACCTTGTCGATCACAGTGACGAGATGGCTGGGGTGGATTGGTTATGCTGTACAATATAGGTCTAGCCGCTATTCTCCTCACTTGAAGACCGGCATTTGCATTTTGCGAAGTGCCTTGGTGACGCTGTGGGTTTAAAGACTTTTTTCATGCTCACCTGCGTCACGATTGCAAATTTTCTCGGTGCAAATTGAGTCATAAAGGCACCGATATCTACCAAACAGTCCCAGCTACCATCTCAAGCATCTACAATAGGAGCTATAAAAAATAGCACAGATAAGAAACCATTTTAAGATGTAAGGTATTGGATAGGGCTCAGCGCCGGATCCACCCGTACGATTGATTTCCTTGTGGGTTTGAATGGCGCACGTACCACCCCATCCAAGGTACTTGGTCGTGGAGTCGCCCAAAAGTCACACGTAAGTGGAACGTCCAGCCCAAAACAGCCACGACTACTAAATCCAACCAACATACAAGTCAATTTTGAGATACTGAGCTCGTGAGCGGGTGTTTATACTTTGGGCTGGCAAGCATCCGAAATATCTCGCGATGTGATATTCAAATCATGTTGAGAGCACTTGCCTTTTCGTCCATTCCAAATTGTTTTATTTATCTCTTCATTTTCTTATTCCTACGTCGTTGTTTCCGGTGGCCAGTTCACTTCGTTCTGAATGGGGCTGCAGCTATCCGGTTCTCAGTGTAACAAGACTGTTTCGGCGTGGTGATATTTTGTTCTGTTTGTTTTGTACGACGCAAACTAGCTTGGACCGAGACAGGATCTTTCTCGTAGCTCCCCAGCAACGGCTTCTCCGAGCCCACATCGCGAACGGAAGTGGGCGCGCGGCTTGTGCCGCCAACAGCTAGGTATCCAACAATTCCGCGCTTGAAGAGAGGGGGGCGGGGTTTTTCTTGCGGGAAGTGGCGTTCGGGGGAACTTTCGACAGCCAGCCTCGACTAAGGACCTGGCATGGAGGTTTGAAAGCGGAGACCGTCAAGGTAGTGAGTGGCACATGGTTTTTAGCGGCAGAGATGTAGTATTTGGTGCGCGATGTGACATTGGTAAGTAATGGTTTGTTCAGTTCACGTGCAGGTAGGTAGTTGCGAGAAACTCTTGTCTTGATTGTTACCATTTCAAGGCCGCCTAGGTTGATCCACGCTGTGTTTGACCTTTATCCTTACTTGCAACTCTGGGGACATGCCTTGAATACAAACTAAAACTAGCAACAGCGTTTGTTGTAAATGGCTTGGGGCTAATGGCGATGCAGCCTTGGCTTGCTTTTATCTTCAACCCTAAGTAGCAAAATCGAAGCCACCTTGACGTCATCTGGAAAAGTCAGCAAAGATACTTCGGAAGTGAAACGGCAAGGAAAGCTGAATGCATGGTGTAATTATTACATATATATGTTAATTAACAGATCAACAACCTCCCCTCATGTGAACAACAGCCTCGATGGCATCAACCTGGGTTTATAACTGCTCATCATGTTAAACAAGCAGCCGATTGAGCATGCTCTAGAACCTCTCAAGAGGCGCTACACACGACCTCCGATCTCTCAGTCCCTCGGGGTTTTTTGAAGACCCCGATTGAGCGTCCAGCGCATTATCACGGTGGGCCCCGCCCCCTTTCATCATCTCGGGTTACATGCGGTCAGACCCAGAGATCCGCGGTTGCTAAAGAACAAAGCAGTCCGCAAAAGAGATATTCATACTACGCACTAGGCACCAAGACGGTTTAAGGAGTCTGCGTAAGATGAAGGAGATAAACTGGGTGGATATTTGATGCCATCGCTGGCAGACAGTTTTGCGGGGTGAAGAAGGAGGCGTGTGCATTGACGACAAGGGAATGATCGGTGGTTCTTGTGGGGGAGCAACACCCGATCTGCGGGAGCCGTGGCCCGGGCTCCCAGGAAACCGTGATGAAAAGGGTTCGGCGTCTTCAGTGCGTGACAGCCATACAGGGGCCATGCGGGCAAGAGAGGTTTAACGTTTCTTGGCAAAGGTTACAAGGTGTCGACAACCCCCGATGATGTGGTTTGCACCATCAGAATAAACCTTTGTATTATTCATGCCAACTGGATATCGGTGGGAGACGGCATTGCGAATCTGGGGTTACAGAAAACAACTATTCATCTGCTATTGAAGGTAGTTACAACATGCGAGATGAGGGTACGAAGGAATAGCTTGTAGCTTGGAGCCATTGGATCAGGCTGCGACAACTGCTTGGTTTGAGGATAGAACTCAATTCTGCGCATCTATCTTTGCTTCTTTTTTACAAACCGCTGATTTCTGAATCCTTTTCTTTTCCCCTACGCGCGTTGGGGTCTTGCTTGAAATTGGGTGGCGTCGGGTGCCATACCGTAAGAGTCCGGCTTAGAGGTCAATGCAATATACACCAGGCCCAACAGAAAATACAAGACATGCACCTACAGTAGCATTATCCGCTTGCTATGCAGAGCTCAGGTGGCGGATTGTTGAGCAGATATAAGGCAATCTAGACCACAAGTCTGGGGCGTATGTGCGGGCATAGGGCATGGCAATCCATAACCGGTGAATAAACGGTCACTCTCATCCTAACCCCTACTCGCATTGTCATCAACCCCCAAGGATGGATCAAGCCCACAAATCAGGCCTCGCTGGTTGCGCATCATATCATACCACCCTACGAACATGCCGTACATGCAAGGGGAAATACCGTCCGTTGTCCATATTTCTGAACCCATCGTCTGATCATTTCCTCCTTGCGTTCTTCTTATCCTTCTTTTCCCTCCCGCACGAAGCTGAACTATGGCAGTTCCTTTCTGAAGAAGACGAAGATCAGGAAGTGCCAAGTTCATGCCATTGGTCGCATTTGGCATACTAAACAGTCGCCCCAAGTGAATTAACTTGTTTTAATTGGTTTCCTCAGCTGAGCAGATTTAAGCTCTATGGGGAAATTATACGAGGTTGTAGGGCCCGTAAGAGGGAAAACAATCACGTCGCTGGGCTGACCCAGGATTCGGGCGTGCGGCCAGATTTCCCGGGGGTGAAACTCGAAGTGCGTTTGAGGCTCTGCGAGTGACCAGACCGGTAACGTCAGCACACCACACTCGACATGGGTGATGCAAAAACCGCAGACTTGGTACCTGTTAGGAAGCGGGGCATCCCCTCACTTGGTTGGTAGTGTTGCTGACTTTTTCCTCTTTCTCTTTGGGTAGGGATTGATTTTTT
Organism: Pyricularia pennisetigena; assembly: GCF_004337985.1. Lineage (NCBI taxonomy): Eukaryota > Fungi > Ascomycota > Sordariomycetes > Magnaporthales > Pyriculariaceae > Pyricularia > Pyricularia pennisetigena. Next base: position 130,987 of record NC_043743.1, read on the forward strand.
TACTTTCACCACAAGGCCAAATTTAGACTCCTTTCACACCATCCATCAATCAAGTCCTTGCGACTACTGTGAGGGAATGTGTCCATGTATTCGTCGTCTCCGATTAAACACTTTACCGGTTCAAAACATGCTGATTCCCGTTGTCCTTTGTTGGTAATTTGTGCACACGATTCAACTACATTACCCCTTTCTTGAATCGCCATCAATATGGTTCATATTTCGTCATGAGCATTCTTTTTTTTATTTATTTTTTTTTTATGTCTTTCCAGCTCTCCCCCAGGAAGTCAATCCAGATTCGTGACGTTTCGCGGTGCCCATCAAATAACCCCAGGATCCTCGAGGCCAGAACATAACGGAACCTGCCCGCGATTGCAGCAAGCTTTTGCATATCCAAACAGCGGGATGGGATAGCTTGCGCTATTGCAACAAATCTCCTCCAGGGGGGCTCGCAATGGCATCCAAATGAAGGCATAGGATTCTGAGACTTTTATGCTGTATATACTTGTTAAATCAATGACATACAGCCATTCTAAGTTCTGATGAGCGTTTACGTGCATCGCAGGGACGGCAACATTTCGGTTCGCCTCAATTGCTTGTTACTATCCACTGCACCGATCCATTCTATGCCTTAAATTATATTGGTTTGCGAAGCTGAGTATATGCCAAGCCTACGCATGACATTGACCCATTTCTACCACTGTAATATTTTGAAGAACGAAGTTTTTTTTTTTTTTTTTTTTTTTTTCCCGCACATCTCTTTTATTGAAGGCCAACTTGCAGCCTACGTATTCTGTGCTGCGTTGTTATGGATATTTGAAGATTTTGCAAAGGAGGAATTTAGGGCAAGTCCTGTTTGTGATAATGTGACCCAGACGGCTTGGTATGAACCACGCCCCTCTCTCATCTCTAATACAGGGTTCAAGTCCTATAGACTGCGGATAGACGGCCAAAAGGCCCTGTGGGCATGAATTTCGTCGACATAATTTACTTCCGACCTGCGGCCTCACGGCAATAGAGCTACAACTGGGCCGACTTCATCTAGACAGCTTCGACACATCCGAGTAAACACACATCCTTACCTCAGCTAAGAAACCGAGTTGTAAACGTAGGTTGCGGAAACAACACCCAACTTTTCATCTCAAAGTTTTGTCGGGGCGTCGGCGCACTTTACCGCAGTGCCGTATGTCCACACATCAGACGACAGCATTGTGAAAACTCGAAGCGAGTCGCCAGTTGAGAAAGGCAGAAGAATATCAAGCGCTAATTGGGTGGGTGTATAATTCTTCTGCAACTGGATCGAATGTCTTCAGATGAATATTCGCCTACGGCTTAGTTCAGTTGTCTGGTCTCCGCCTTTTGGGTACTCAGCCGCGCGTTCTTGACATGGGAGGCTCAACGAAACGTTTGCGTTTCCATTGTCTATGTGCTTATCTACATCGTTCATATCCGCGAAACGCGAGCCAAGTGGCTACAAGACCCCTCCGAGACCCAGCGCTGCCTCCCCCCACATGGCCGGCATGCCTAGTAATCAATCAACTTTGTGATGCATTTCCAGTGGGCGTATATGAGGAAAAAGTCCCCTATGCCGGCGGGCGTGTGTGCACGCACACCGAGAAATGTGACCAAATTAGGAAAGACAAGTATGTGATATTTTCCGAACGATCCTTTGATGCCGTAAAGATGAAAGGACGGTGGATCTGCGTAATGCATTGCTCGTCCGAAAACCCCCCCTTCCCCCCGACAAGACAGGCAGAGCCGATGGGCATGCATGGTAGGTGTGAGCCTTGGTCCGTCTGATAGCCTTGGAAGGGTGAGCGTTCCGTCCGAAGTCCCACTGGCGATCAATCATGTATCACTGCCAACTGTAGAATCGCCCGTGCCCAGCCTGGCAGGAACGGATTTTTTTGTTCCATGCTTCTAACATCCAACACCCAAGTAGCAAGGCGCTAGTGAATACGATGAGTATCGAGTTATCTAGTCATGAGAGGCTGCGGGCGCAGAATAGGCTGCAAAAAGTCTAGACCAGAGGGTATATATGTCAAACCTGGGAAATAAACCCGACGCGTTTATCCTAGGCAGAAACCCCCAAGACAAGAAAGAGAAAGAACGCGGATCAAGGAGAGACTTTGTTTACTTGTTATTACTCGTTCTATTGTTTGGCTGCCTGTTTGATGCTAGGTTCCGAGACTGAGACGGATGTGCATATGCCACTGGGGGAGTGTGCCAAGACGAGTTGGAACAGGCTCCATAAGACAACAGGAGGGAAAAAAAAACAGAGCCGGACCTGGTAACCCTAGACTGTCCTACCTGTTTCTTAGTTTTCTCAGTCTGCCTCGCCCCAGGTTTGTGTTTGCGGAGGATCTGGGCTATGATCGTCCCGCTTGACAATCTTTGTTTTTTTTTTACTCGGTTTTTCAAACTGTTGTTTCGCCCGGCTACCGGCTCCTGGCTCGACGGTGAGACTGCGAGCCGATTATTTTTTTGTAGAATCAATAATTACCATACCACATCAACTTTGCCAACTTGCAACTTGCGGAGGCACGACGGTGTAGAGAGTAAGGCACTGTAGGTTTGGAAGTGGGCTAAGGAGCAGGACGCAAGGATAGTAGCGAAGAAACGAAACGTTTACCGCCACGCCTAACGTCTGGTCAGAACCCACCAGGCGTATCCATGGTGCGAGTCTGCCTCTGGGAAACACGGCCTTTTCTTCTCTCTTTCCCCTCATTTTCTCATATCTTGGGGAAAGGTAAGAGGGAGAGAGGGAGAGAGAGGANAAAAAAAAAAAAAAAAAAAAAAAAAAAAAAAAAAAAAACCATAAACCATGTAACCCAGGTTTTTGTCGCTTTCGCTTGAGAGAAAAAGTGGGAGGGAATGTGGTCCAAATAACAAAGATGCATGGGTTTAGGGTGCGGCTGAACCAGCGTCAGGGTTTGAGAGGGTTCCATTCCATATTAGCTGCTAGAAGCCAAGCTGTTTTCCGAGTCCCGAATGCTGCAAGGCACGTGCGAAGTACCCCTGCTCCACCTGGGACATCATACCAGGGATATCCCAAATCTGAGGCTCACCGTTTTGAAATTGTAGCGAGTTTCAAGGGCGATTGCCAGGGACCGGAACTTGCTCCGCAGGCTCTTCAGGAAGAGAAAAAAAAATACCCCCCAAAATCAAAAATTCTTGTAGTGCGCAAGCCTCAGAGAGCATGACATTGCATGCGTCTCTACCAGTCGGACGGACCGGAGTGCTGTCAAATTCTATGGAAAAGTCAACCAGATTGCTTAACATTTTTAAAATGTGGGGCCAAGGCGATGTAGACAAATTTGAGGCCACAAAGAAAAGACAAAAGAAAACGGATAATAACACCATAAACCTATTTGCTTAACGCTTGAAGCAGTTTGGAATCAACGTGCAATTGCATGTTTGCTTGTCAACATGTATTTCTGAAGCAGAGGGAGGGCGCAAACCCGACAAATTCCCACTAGGACGTGGCTGTGGAAGTATCGAGTTGATGAGGGCCAAGTCAACATTCACGAGATTTTGCCAAGATCAGGAAAATTATTGACAGGTTGATTACTGGATGAACTACAGCCTCACTTGCATTCATCAGACGACCGAAAAATAAGATTTCTAGTGCGGTTCTGTCAAAAGCCACGGTGTAGGATCACTCGTCGTGGTGGTGACGTGACCTTACTTGGATGATCCGACTGGGACCTAGGGGAATAAAAGAAAAAGTAATAAAAAAATAAAAAAGCGAGAAAAAAGATCTTCAACAGGTTTACCATATTCAACTGCTGAGTTGGGGAGAAAACCGAAAACAACCTCATGTTTCAACGGTCCTGGATGTCAAACAAATCGGACTGTCATGCTTGCGCCAAAACCAAAACAACTATGGAGAGCGCGGCTCAAAACTTCTGTGGACCCTTGGCTTCCCGGGCGTTCAGGGGCTCTCGAGAGGAGAAGGCAATATCCATCGCTAAGTGGGGCGATGGCCAATCAAAACCGATTCCCAACAGGCCGGCGCCTTCCTGTAACACCTTAAGCATCGTCTGTCAAACATCAGACGCAGGCCATCTCCCATCCCTTCCTTCCTCTGTCCTCAACTCAACGTCAATCACACCGCCTGGGAACATCGCAGATACCTGGATTTGTGATTATGCACTGAAAATTGGCGGCCCAATGCCTGTTGTAATTGTACCTAAGTTGTTTCTGTTTCTGCACAAGTCTGGCTTCCAGCCCCAGACTTTGCTACAGTACCCTTCTGGCGGGTACAATCTCGACTCGTCGCCCAGCTCTACAGTGAAGTAGTACTGTCGCCAACCGAGCCAAGTCTAGCCCAGCCCATGATTCTGATCAACCTCCTTTCTCCCGACCCAAGCCCCAAATCCAATCAAGATTTTGACACTTGCGTGGCTTACATTGACGAGATTGCAGAAACAGGCCCGCCTGCTGTTGCAAAACGTTGACGATCAAAACAAATGCGATTTTGCATCGTCGGCCATTCACCAGGCTCACCCTGGACGTTTCTAGTCACAAAAGTCGATTAAGAACAGATATGCAAAAAAATAGACGGAAAACCCATCAGAGAGGGGAGGAAAAAAAAAGAAAATAAGGAAGCTGTCGGTAACGTATAATCGCGTGTCAAGCTTGACCCGAAGATGCGGCCTTGCTACCTTGGGTATCTGACCTGCAGCACGTTTCCGGAGCCGAATGCTACTCCGAGTGCCTGCTCTACCAGAAAACATTTAGACGCATACACTCAAAAGACAGGTGAACGACGGACCGAAATCCGTGCGCTGTACCCCAAGAAAGTTCTTGGCAGGTTCCTGTCTGTTTTATCTGCATTTTTGTTCGCTCTGCTACCGCCGGCCAGCTCAGAGGCCAAACTCCTGAACGGCAAAACAAATTTATGAGGGCTCGTCAGCGCGGACTACAGTTTTACGATAGCAACTCCCAGAAGGATGAGCATCGTACGACAACGAATGTACGAAGTAATGATTCTGTTCAGTCTACGTGGCCCTGATTGTCCCAGGCAAAAAGTTGAAAAAGATACTGGCCCACAATCACAGATCGGCTACGGTAGAATAGCACTCAAGGAGATGTCCCGGTGTCAGTTCCTGGCACAGGCTGTGTCATGGATTGCAAAATGCTACTGCACGTTTTTTTTTTTTTTTTTTTCTCTTCTTCCTTCTTTTGTGTTTTCGTCTCTCCTCATCCCCATGTCTCTTCCCGTCCGCCCATATTATCACTCCTTCTAGATTTTTGCATCTTTCAAGGGTCCTCCTGCTTGGGATATTGAGTATTACAGTGGTTCTCCCCTTGATGCAACAGAAAAGACTTTGTCGTGTTATACCCTCACCCAGATCCATACCACACACCCACACCTACCCACACCCCAGTCCACACTCCACCTGAATCGGCAAGACGAAGACCGACAGGGTTGAGCCAGCCCACAGCATCTGTAACGATACCACACAAGTAGCAGGCCGCTTCATCCACGCTATCCTCCGCTTGTGCAAGCCAGCAATGTGCAATCCAGCTTAGGGCAGTCTCTAGCGGCTGCCTCCACATCCACTCCCCCCTGGTCCTTGGATGTGTCTCCGCCCGAACATCATGCACCCGTCAAGTCCAGTTCTCAATAGTGAGGCATTGTTATTATTATCCTCCTGTCCTCCTCCTCCCGTTGTTCCGAACTTCTTCTTTTTTTGCTTTCCCTTCCTTTTTTTCCTCTTCCCTGTTGTTCAGCTTCCCCTTCGTCCAGGTAAATCCTCAAGACTTGAGAGTTGTGCCTATCCACGACGCTGTCGTGTGTGTCCTTTCCTTCTCTTCACTTCTTTCCATTCTTTTACCACAGCTAAACCCTTACTTTCTTTTATTACCTACTATATATTGCCCAACTGGCTTGGCTTAGCTGCTTACATTCTTTTTTTGGAAAGGAAGAAAGCTGCCCTCTTTCGATTCTTCAAGTCTAATCTGGTTTATTACGACAAATACTACGTCTTCATTAGCACGTATATTCTTTCGCTCAGTTGCTCGACTTCCGGTTTATTTTGACACCTGGTTGTTCCTCTGTTCGCTTCCGTCTTTTGGCTCTTTGGTACAAAACCCCACATTCCTTTCAAGAAAACAAAACGACCGACGTCGACCTACGACTCTTCATCTGCGAAACCGATCAGAAGAGACAGACATCGTTTACTTGTGGGATACTTGCGGGACCTTAGAAGAATAGGAGGGATATCAGCTGTTCATGATCAACCCTGTCGACAACTTTTCGATTCTTAAAGCAGCGAGTCTGCTTTCTTTTATACTCTCGAGCTAGTTTCGACCTTTTATCCACCGGACACCACGTTTAGTGATCAACCCGTCACTTGTTTATATAAAGCGGGCGCGCGCAAGAGCAGCGAAAGAGTTTTACGTTTTTTGTCGAGAGGATACCCTGGAAATGTCTCCGATGCACATGAGCATGGCCCCAGTGGCTTACACGCCTATTTCGGACGCCATGGACCGTCACGAATACGGCATCAGCAAGAACCGCAAGACGGCGTCCACCGGCGGAGGTCGGGCCTGGAGTGAAGATGAGGTTAGTGTCATGTTTGTTTTCTCGCCAATTTGGTCTGGGATTCGTAAAAGAGGTCCTCGCTTGATGTCGTGGGATGATCCACTTTGACTCGTTCGTGTCGTACATGTGTTGCGACAGGTACCGTTTCAGATAGTTGAGACGGAAAACGAGAGGCATGGCTGACAAAGCATCTTTACAAACAACTAGGAAGTGTACTTGCTCCAGACACGCCTCCAGAAGATGCCTTACAAACACATCGCCGCCCACCTGAAGAAGACCGAGTTGGCATGCCGCCTGCATTACCACCAGCTTAGCCATGGCTCGAACCGCCGCAAGCGCACGACGAGCGTCTCGTCGGGCTCCTCGACCGGCGGCCACTCGCCCACCATGCCGGCTACAATGCCATCCCCGATTCACGAGTCCGGGTCCCGTTCCGTCTCGCCCCCTGGTAGCGCAGGCTCATATAGGGCGGGATCTCCGGTCGGCCATGGCATCCAGCTACCCAGCATCATGTCAGCCAACAACAACAGCAACGACTCGCCTCGCCTTCCCGCCATTCTGCCCAAGCCTGCCTCCATGGGACTGACCATTCCGCCTTCGAGCTCGAGCCGCGGCTTCTCTTCGTCGGCTCTATCCGAGTCTGGCATGTCGCACAACGCACAATTGCTGCCCGCCGCCAACTTTGCGCCCAGCCACGCACCGCCGCACCACCCTTCATTGCGCCTCGACTGCAGTGTTACCCTGCCGCCGCCGCAGTCGGCTGCCCATTCGCAGATCGACATGTCGCGCTTGTCGGCCATCTACGCCGCCCACCGCACCGGCTTCTGGTCCGCTATCGCGGCCGAATACGGTCCCGGTGTCAGTGCCTCGGCCCTCGAGCAGGCGTGGAACAGCAATGCGCAGCCCATCAACAAGCAGCAGCAGCAGCAGCAGCCTTACCACTACGGTCACCAGACCCCTCAGCAAACCGTTACACCCATCACCCCCGTTCTCTCCCCTGAGGAACGTGAGGCCTACAGCATGCGGGCGGCTTCGGACAAGACGCGTATCTCTGCCATTCTCGGCATCGATGCAGACCCGCGTAGCCCCAAGGAGAGGGAAATTGTCAGGAGGATGGAGGAGAGAGTTGGCGCATAAGGTTGCCGCGTCTCGGGCCGTATGTTTGGGGAGGGTTTTTTCTTCTTCTTTCTCTTATATCATCTCGGCATGATTGGCTTTTCCGCTTTCGTTAGGCATGGCCTTTGGCCCTATTGGGGCCCATCTTCCGCGATAGATGATTTGGATGACGATGGTTTTTTTTAATAATCTGTTGGTTTTGGAAACGTTGTTGCAGTCAACTTTGGCCCCACTTAAACCCTGACCCCCCTTTTTTTTCAAACCGGAAGAAGACAGGCTGTGACTGGGCTGGGACACATCATTTTTAACGACTCCACCTCCTCTTCTATTTCTTCAACCCCCCCACCTCCTTCTGCCCATGAATGGGACAACGGCCAATCACTCTACGTCTCCTTGCCGTCGCTCTTTTGTGAGCAGTTTATAGTTTCGGTGGTCTGGCCTACGTGGGTGGCGCGACGGTTTGCGCCTTCCCAAAAAAGAACCTTGCTATTTATCAAGCTTCAATGCTCTATATACCTTTTGATTCAATTTCTCTTTCTCTTTTTTGTTTCTAGTTTCTTATATTATCCCTCATTTATGCTATTTAACTCTTCTTCTTCTTTCTTTTCCTTTTTTTTTCTTTTCTTTTTTTCTCTCATCATCAACTAAAGCAAATCGCAATTCTGGACTCTTCGAATAACGATGGAGGACGACTGGGCTTTCCATTTCATATCTGGCTATTTACATACCTTTTTCGGTTGTCAATTTCTCTGCGTAACGATCATCCTTGGCGGCATTTTGTGGTTTTTTACTTCAAGGTTGGCTTTCTGGTCAAACCGCATGGTGGAAGCTCGCTCTTTAGTGCATTCGTCTTATTTTTCAAATTTCAAAACAAAAAAAAAAAAAAAAAGACGCTTGAAAATGTTCAACAATCATGCTGCTTACTATTTTGCCACTTGGGTCCTGTTATGCCTGACGCTTGAATAAAAAAAAACTTGGAAGATAAAAGCATAATACAACGATCAAAATGCATACAACATAAGATAATAGAGGAAGAACCAGAGGAGCACAAACCCTGCCACGCTCATTATCCCCCACCAAACCTCATCTGGAATGCTCTGAAAGCTCTTACTGACCGCCTCGGCAAACTGCATCGGTGACTCCTTCCAGCCGCCAAAGGTGAAGGGCGCATCGTTCTTGGCCACACGGGCGAGCACCACGAGCATGTCTTCAGCATCCAACCGCTCCATGCGCCGGGCCCGAGCGACTATCTGCCGGAAGGCCTTGATGGTCATATCGCCGGTCCAGGCTGGGTGGGTGAGGAAGGCTCTGATACCTGGCAGCGGCGGAGGCGCGCCGCGGTCGACTATCTCCACACCCCGAAAGTCGGGCGAAGCCGCATTGAGCTCATGGCACAGCGAGAGCCGTAGCCTGTTCCACCAGTCGATCCGGTTGACCTGTGTTCCAGGAGGACTCGGCATAAACCACCACTGACGTGGGACTACCTCCATGACGAGCGACGGGTCTAGATGCAGCTGCTTATGGACGTGGCTGATGCCTTCACGACCCATGTCGCTCTGCGGGAAGAACTCGTCGTGCGTGCGGCTCGACGGTGCCGTGCCGACGATGAGCGTCGGCGTCCCGGAGTTCTGCCGACGTCTTTTGACCTCGTCGTACAGCAGGCCCAGGAACTCATCGGCTTCGAGACAGTACCTTGTCGTGTACGCTGTAATGTCGGGCAAGAGGACAATGAGCGGCCGGGGCTCGTATGCTTGACCTCGGGCTTTGCGCTTCCATGATCGCGCCGTTAGGAGCCTGTCCACAATGTACTTGCGGTCTGCGGTGTGAAGTATCCGGTCGGCAAAGGCGCGCTTAAAGTGGCTCATGCGAGGGAAGCCTTTCTCTGTGCTGAGATACTCGGCTGGCGTTGGGAATATTTCCGGCTTGTCACGCACGGAGTGGAACCAGTAGTGCAGGATGTCTTCAAGCGGGCCTGGGCTGAGGTCAAGAAGGTCGGCATCAATGTCCTTGGCGAGACGCCGGACCACTGTGTTCAAGAAATCGAGGCTGTCTGGCCCGGGCGACTGCACAAGGAAGGATGCAGAGGAGTACCAAGATGCGGCTAGGTTCGTGGAGCTGCCAGTCACCGGGGGTTTGGTCAGGCTAGAGACTATGTCCAAGGCTTGCTCGTACGTGTCCCCGTCCACCACAAACTTGGGAGATGAACTTTGGTTGGTTCGACTAGGCTCATTAGACAGGACGAGGCTTTGCGGCGCCTGCATCTCTTCGCGGAGGGTGACAGCTGAGGCGAAAAACCACTCAGGGTAATCCAAGAACCATCCTTGCGCAGTTTCATTAATGGAGAGAGGTTCGGCTTCTGAATTTGCCAGGGGTTCCTCGACACCATTTGCCTTTTGTGCAGTCTTGCCAAAATCTGCGAGAACATACACTCTGCTCTCGTTTCGCTTCGATTTACTTTGCAAGGCGTCCATTGGCTCTGGCCGTCTTTCCTTCTGGTCTTTGACAACATTTGGCGCGGCATTCCTGGATGATGATGTCTTGTGGCTAATGTTTGCTTTGTTGGTATCATCGACAAGTAAAGGCGTGTTCTCCTTAGTTTCATCATCGGACCCATGAGAATTTAGAGCGTCCCATGATTCTTTGGATGACATGGACTCGCTGTCGCGCGCGACTGTTGAAGACATGGCGGTTGGTTGTGCCTAGCCCACTCAATAATGGGAATGAAAATGATGCAACGCCTTGCGAAAGGGAAATCCTGTATGTTGGAAGACTGACTGCCTTTTCTTTTTCTTTTTTCTTTCTTTCTTCAAAAATTTGCAGTATGAATGGAAAGATTACTCCCCTAATTTCTGACTGCATTTGCGCAGAGCCTTTCTTATGTTCGACAGTTCACCCAAGGTACTGTAGTTTAATCCGGCTCACTAATTGTGCAGCCATCAGTCGACGTCATTCGAGGACGCCTACAGGCAACCCATTGTGGTGGGTCTGGCTAGCCAGTAATTATTTACTGGGGAGCTAGCAGGTAAGGCTAGGTAGGACTAGCTTCTCGGTCTAGGTTTCGGGGCGGCTTGGCGAAGGATTCACCTGCAGCTTTGCTGCCTGTCAGTAAGGATTCTGTAAACTAAGCAACAGTCGAACTGATGTCATGTCACGCAAGTCTCAATAGGAACAAACGTCTGCAGGGAGCATCGGCAAACGTCCAGGCACCCAAAGGTAGTGAGTTTATGCCGATGCTAAGAAGATTCCGAATAGGAGGCAGAGGCAACAAAGTTTTCATCTTTTGGGATAGAGCAATCGATGTGAAATCGACATGTTCGAGACGGATAACAATCAGCCGATGTTGAAGCGTATGGTATCAAGTTTCGCTTGTTATTGGTTGTGGAAGTTTGCGTCTTTGGACGAATAGTCCCTCTTGCCTGGCTGTGAAGATTCTGGTTCTGGATGTGAGCTGGAGGTGTAAAATAATGTAGAAAGGAACATAGCTTGCCCTGAGCTAAGCTCCCAGCCCGTGGTGCTAAGATCCAAGTTTCAGCCAGGTACGGTACATAGTTCAGCAGCTTTGGCGGGGCTGGCGTGGAGGTAGCAACGAAAACGGGCCATTTCTGACCCCGCCGGTATCGGGGATCTGGCATACTTTTTTTGCGTCCGTGCTTGAAAAGAGGGACGGCAGGGGTTTGAATAAGTCGGAGTGGGATTTCCTCAGGCTTGTTGGGACTCGACATGACTATACTTGTACACCTCGGGTACTAACCTGGACGGCATCAACAAGACCGACCTAGGTACAACTAGTCTGCGACCAGTTTTTCCCACCTGGTTGTCTTTGCCGCCACAATGTCGACGGCCAATGGGTCGAACCCCACCCGGATTTCGATCCTGGGCGAGGAAAGCATCATAGTCGACTATGGCCTCTGGCTCAACTACGTGACTCACGATCTGCTCAACAACATCCCTTCCTCCACCTACGTGCTCATCACCGACACCAACCTCCATTCGCTCTACGTGCCTCAGTTCGAAACCGCCTTCACAAGTGCTGCTGCCGCTGTCTCGGATTCGGTCACACCGCCATCACCCCAGGCCCCGCGCCTGCTGACCTATGCCATCCCGCCTGGCGAGGGATCCAAGAGCCGTGACACAAAGGCCGAGATTGAGGACTGGCTGCTCGAGCAACAATGCACCCGCGACACAGTCATCATTGCCCTGGGTGGCGGCGTCATTGGTGACATGATTGGTTACGTCGCGGCCACCTTCATGCGTGGTGTTCGCTTCGTCCAAGTCCCCACGACGCTGCTGGCCATGGTCGACTCGTCCATCGGCGGCAAGACGGCCATCGATACCCCCATGGGCAAGAATTTAGTCGGCGCCTTCTGGCAGCCGCGCCGCATCTACATAGACCTGGCTTTTCTCAACACGCTGCCTGCCCGCGAGTTCATCAACGGCATGGCTGAGGTCATCAAGACCGCTGCCATCTGGGACGCCGAGGAGTTCTCTGCCCTCGAGCAAAATGCCCCAGCCATCTTGTCGGCGGTTCGCACCCCTGCATCTGCCGCCGTTGACCCGAACGCGAGGCTGCTTCCCATTAGCGATATCCTGAAGCGCATCGTTCTGGGATCGGCACGTGTCAAGGCCCACGTCGTCTCTGCGGACGAGAAGGAGGGCGGCCTGCGCAACCTCCTGAATTTTGGTCACTCGATTGGCCATGCCTTTGAGGCTATCCTGACCCCTCAAGTGCTGCACGGTGAGGCCGTCGCTGTCGGAATGGTCAAGGAGGCAGAGCTTGCGCGCCACTTAGGCATTCTGCGCCCGGCTGCCGTCGCCCGCCTCGTCAAGTGCATTGCCAGCTACGATCTTCCCACCTCGCTCGAGGACAAGCGTTTGGTCAGAATGACTGGTGGAAAGAGCTGTCCAGTTGATATTGTGCTCGCAAAGATGGCCGTCGATAAGAAGAACGAAGGCAAGCAGAAGAAGATCGTTTTGTTGTCGGCAATTGGTAAAACCTACGAGCCCAAGGCTAGCAGTGTAGATGACCGTGCCATCCGCGTGGTTCTTTCACCCGCCGTTCGAGTTCAACCTGGCGTCCGCTCCGGTCTCAATGTTGATGTGACCCCACCAGGATCCAAGAGCATTTCGAACAGAGCTCTCATCTTGGCCGCCCTTGGCAAGGGTCCATGCCGTATCAAGAATCTTCTCCATTCCGATGACACAGAGCATATGCTCAACGCCATTGGCAAGCTTCGTGGTGCTTCCTTTTCGTGGGAGGACGACGGCGAGATCCTCGTCGTTGAGGGGCGAGGGGGTCAGCTCTTCGCCCCTAGCCAAGGGGAACTCTACCTCGGCAATGCAGGAACGGCATCCCGCTTCCTCACTACGGTTGCGGCGCTCTGCTCCCCAGCGTCGGATGGCGATGCTGCCTCGACTGTGCTCACGGGCAACGCCCGGATGAAGCTGCGTCCTATCGGAGCCCTAGTAGACGCCCTGCGCTCCAACGGAATCAATATTGAATACCTGGGCAAGGAGAACAGCCTGCCAATAAGGGTGGACGCTGCAGGTGGCTTCGGCGGTGGCGTCATCGAATTGGCCGCGACTGTTTCGTCGCAGTATGTATCATCGTTGCTTATGGCCGCCCCTTACGCCAAGGAGCCCGTGACGCTGCGGTTGGTAGGCGGGAAACCCATCTCGCAGCCTTACATAGATATGACGATTGCCATGATGCGTTCCTTCGGCATCGATGTCCAGAGGTCCACCACTGAGGCGGACACTTACCACATTCCCCAAGGTGTTTATACCAACCCAGCCGAATACACTGTTGAGAGCGACGCCAGTTCCGCTACTTACCCATTGGCCGTGGCGGCGATCACTGGGACCACGTGTACCATCCCCAACATTGGGTCCGCCTCACTTCAGGGCGATGCTCGATTTGCCGTCGAAGTGCTCCGTCCAATGGGCTGCACTGTTGAACAATCAGCCAGCTCGACAACCGTCACCGGCCCGCCGCTTGGTCAGCTGAAGGCAATCCCTCATGTGGACATGGAACCCATGACCGACGCTTTCCTGACAGCCTCAGTCCTTGCGGCTGTTGCCAGCGGAACCACCCAGATCACCGGCATCGCCAATCAAAGGGTCAAGGAATGCAATCGCATCAAGGCCATGAAGGACCAGCTTGCCAAATTTGGCGTGCACTGCAATGAGTTAGACGACGGCATTGAAGTCACTGGCAAGCCTTGGACGGAATTGGCAGAACCGAGAGAGATCTACTGTTACGATGACCACCGTGTGGCCATGAGCTTCAGCGTTCTTTCCGTGATTTCACCGCACCCTGTTCTGATCCTGGAACGTGAGTGTACTGGCAAGACGTGGCCCGGCTGGTGGGATGTGCTGTCTGGTGTCTTTGGTGTGGCGATGGACGGCGAGGAGCCCGCTTCACATTCTACTGTGACTGGATCTGGTCCTAACAATCGCTCTGTCTTTGTCATTGGTATGCGTGGTGCCGGCAAGTCTACTGCGGGCAAATGGATGGCTTCAACACTCGGTCGTGCATTCATGGATCTTGACACCGAGCTCGAGAGGAGGCACAACACGACAATTCCCGACATGGTTAGAAGTGAGGTGGGCTGGGAAGGATTCAGAAAACTCGAGGCGGAGCTGCTTCGCGAGATGATAGAGACAAAGCCAGAAGGCTATATCTTTTCATGCGGCGGCGGCATTGTCGAGACACCAGAGGCTCGTGAGGCACTTATCTCGTACTGCCGCGCCGGAGGAGCTGTGTTGCTTGTGCACAGAGACACAACTCACGTGGTTGAATATCTTAACCGTGACAAGAGTCGGCCGGCGTGGTCTGAGGAGATCGAAAAGGTCTACATCCGACGGAAGCCGTGGTACCAGGAGTGCAGTAACTTCGAGTATCACAGCCCACACATGGGTGTCGAGGAAAGTGCTGTTGAAATGCCGGTCGATTTTGCACGCTTTGTGTCGTTGATCTGTGGAAAGAGTTCTCATCTGCAGGAGGTCAAGGCAAAGCCGCATTCTTTCTTTGTGTCCCTGACCGTACCAAACATCACGGCACACACGGCAACGATCCCCAAAGCTGTTGTAGGCTCCGATGCTGTGGAACTCCGTGTCGACTTGTTGCAGGACCACTCGCCAGAGTTTGTGGTTCGACAGGTTGCTCTCCTGAGGTCGTTGTGCAAGATGCCCATCATCTTCACTGTGCGTACCGTCAGCCAGGGCGGCCGCTTTCCAGACACAGACCACGCCGGGGCGCTGGCTCTCTACCGCGTGGCCCTCCGAATGGGAGTCGAGTACGTCGATGTAGAAATGACGATGCCAGACGATGTCATTGAGACGGTCACAAAAGTCAAGGGCTATACAAGCATCATTGCATCTCACCACGACCCCAAGGGTACCCTGTCGTGGCGCAATGGAGCATGGATGCAGTATTACAACAAGGCACTCCACTACGGCGACGTGATCAAACTGGTCGGATGGTGCCGCACCGATGAGGATAACTTCTCGCTGCTGACTTTCAAAACACGCATGCTGGCAGCTCACGAATCAACACCCATCATTGCCCTTAATATGGGTGAGCAGGGGAAGCTCAGCCGCGTGCTGAACGGTTTCATGACACCCGTAACTCACGCCGCGCTGCCGGCCGCTGCGGCCCCCGGTCAGTTGACTGCAGCCGAGATCCGCCAGGCGCTTTCGCTTCTTGGCAAGATCCCCAAGCGCAAGTTTTACTTGTTTGGCAAGCCCATCTCCAAGTCAAGGTCCCCAATCCTTCACAACACCCTATTTCAACAGACGGGTCTGCCACACACGTACTCGCGCCTCGAGACCGACAAGGCGGCCGATGTGGAGGCCACGATCCGTGCGCCGGACTTTGGCGGTGCTTCGGTCACAATCCCGCTCAAATTGGACATCATGCCGATGCTCGATGAAATCACCGACGCGGCCAAGACCATTGGTGCTGTCAATACTATCATCCCGATTCCTGTTGAGGGTGACAAGCAGCGGCTGCGTGGTGACAATACCGACTGGCTTGGCATGGTGCATTCGCTGCGGATGGCCGGAATTACAGGCAAACGCGCCCATCCAGCGTCAGGAGTGGTGGTTGGTTCGGGTGGTACGACGCGAGCCGCCATTTTTGCCCTCCACTCACTTGGCTTCTCGCCCATCTACATCATAGCACGCAACGCAACGTCTGTCGATACCATTGCGTCTTCTTTCCCGGCAGAATACGACATCCGAACCCTGCAGGGAACCCTACCGTACAGCGAGGGTATGGCGCGGCCCGAGGTGGTCATCAGCACGATCCCGGCGACGGGTGATATTGATGAAGGAATTCTGATGGCCGTCGATTCGGTGCTCACCTTGCCTATAGGTACAAGCAACACTGGAGCAGCGAGAGTGCTGCTGGAGATGGCGTACACACCTATTTTTACCAACATGATGGCCCGCGCGAAGGATGCCGGCTGGGGAACTGTCCCTGGATTCGAGGTCCTTGCCGCACAAGGCTGGTTCCAGGTATGATGCTATTTTCGTCTAATTCTCCTGATCTAGCTTGGCTTGGATTTCATGCTAACTTTATTTTATCTCTACAGTTCCAATTGTGGACGGATATCAGGCCGCTTTACAGCATTGCCAGTTCGATCGTGATGGGAAATGGGTCAACCGATACCTCTTGAGCTGTAGGTGTTGAGTGCTGTGGGCAGGACTTGGGCCTGTAGTTGCAAAATTTATGCTTGCTCGAACTTGAAAAAAAAAAAAGAAAAATTCTATCCATCATTTCTGATCACTCTCATACATGCAGTGTTTCCCATTTGCTAGAAACCAGCTTTTGAATGCAAGCGATTTATCTATCCTTGTTATCGGTGGAGAAACTATAACAAAGCCAGCGTAGAGATGGGTATAGAGATGGGCCACAGAACCACAGACTCGCTAAAAATGCATCTGACAGGAATCAGCACAAGGAAATCAGTCCATCGACCAATATAGAACGTGGGGTCTCGTGGCCAAAACTGGAGACGGCAAGGTGAATATTGCCATGGCGGCGAAGGTTTTGCCATACGGGGTAGAGGACGAGACGGTAATCCAATACCGCATAAAAGATCTGACGTGGACTGTGCTTTCACCGACTGGCCCGGATCGACACAGGAAAATCATCAACCAGGTACAGCTATTTTATTTTAAACTTAACCTTTTTTTTCCCTGGCTTTTTTATTTTCTCCTGCGACTATGCAACTGCATTATTCATACGAATCATGAAAATCATTTTGTGGGGGCTTTGTTTCTCTCTCTCTCTCTCTGTCTTAACCTTTTTCTCAATTCCTTTTCCCTTACAGGGAAGCCCCCCCCCCC
>NC_043743.1:148717-157820 GCF_004337985.1 Pyricularia pennisetigena
TTTTTTTTTTTGCCCTACTTACAGTACTCTTTCTCTGTCCATTCTTGATCTACGACTATTATTGGCTACGAGTGAAGCTATAGCACAACCTGGCTACAAGAGGATGGGGTGGCGAACTCTGCCAGGGCATTTTTTACAACAACAACTGGAAAAGATTATGTTTAGTAATTGTTGGGCGCATATTATCCCCTCATCTGCAGTTGAAGCTTTTGGGCCTACACTAATTAAACGACATGGAAGATGGTGGCTTGGTTGTGTGGCGCGCGCGGGACCGCCTGTCGTCCCAAGTTGAGGCGATTGACATCAAGATGGTGCATCAATTAGATAGGTTTGAGCATTGATGAAAAAAAAATTAGAGTGGCAGTTGATGTGTTTCCGCCAGATGAAAAATTTTCGAGTCTGTACCTTAGTTAATTTTGATTTGGCCTGATGTCGGAGAAAAACGAGAAGCCTGCCTCGAGGTTGTTTCGTTTCCTCCACCTTTTCTTTTGTGTCTGTGGACGCGACCACCCACACCCCACGTTTGACATGTATTAGTTACGACTTTCTGCTATACTGTGGTACGGCGACAAGAATGCGCTTAGAGGGGGGCCTGCAGAGAAAAAAAAAAAAAAAAAAAAAAAAAAAGAGAGAACGCGCAAGGAGAAACCCAAACGTCCGCCGCGGCCCGAGTTCCATCAGCCCAGTAAACAATTGTCTACCTTCCCGAGGACCGAAGGACCGAGTGGGTGAGAGGGACAACGTTATGCCTGTCTTGGGCTGGCCAGCTATAGCCAGTTAGGCAAGCTCGGCAAGACGAAGTAGCTATTACTGCGGCGTAGGTTGGAGGCCGCATTGGGGTCAACTATTTTGCGAGAGAGCTAGTGCCACGTTCTGCTAAACGATGCATCAGAAAAGAAAAAGAAAAAGAGGGGAGGACTCCCCTGGATCTCAATGCAAATTCTTCTTTGTCTACGGTAGTGTGTAAGTAGCCTGGGAGGTGGACAACTCGCGCATGCCGGCCGGGCCTGTTTCTTTGCAGATATCCATCTGTCGATAGTCTGGCCGTGGCTTATTCCCGTCGAAATCGGCTAAGGATGGAGATCTTTCGGATTCCAGATTGCTGGGCAGATAAAAAGCCGGAGCGGGGCCACCGTTGCATGAGCGCCACTTCGCATCTGATTGGTCAAGCCACCGTGGAAGCGTTTCCGCGGACAGGGTTGTCTTGTCTTTTAATAGCTCCCATTGGATGGGTCACTCAATGCTCGATGGCTGTGCTGCAGGGGTGCTAACGTTAGTTGTGGGTGGGTTAACCAGAGTTTTTACCCTTTTTTGCTACTTGTTGTAGTAGAAGGGAAGGAAAGAAAAACATTTTTCCTTCGCTTGCATCTTGCAGTGGGATCTGTCAGACCCATGGATTCGGGTTCGGCCGCAGGAACAACAAAGCTATCAATGGAAGTCTTTGGTGGATGCGAAGTCGGCATGTGGGTGTTACGGGGGCTTGGAGACTACGACAAGCTGTGATCCCCCCTAAGGACCCGTTAGCGCAAAATTCTATTTCAGCCTTCTAGGATGGGCGATTCTAGCCCTGCGAAGAAAACTCAGACATTTGTCTTGCATATCGATTCGACCACCACCCCACGCATCTGTCAAACATGCCTGTTGTCACACGCAGCGGCGTGGCCGTCTTAACAGGGCGGTATCCGCTTACATGACAAATGTCACCATCAAGGAATGTTGCGGAATATATCGTGTTGCGAATTCTTGCCGACATGTCCCCGATGCTAGGTGAAAGGGGTGAAAGTATTCTCGGGGCTGTGAATGACAAAGAATTTAATAGAAAAAAAATTGGGGGAAAAAAATAATAATGCCACGTCCTCGCCTAGAAGCATCCGCGGCTTTCCGTGAGAGTCATCCATTCTTGATATTATGCTGCTCGTCAAATACGCAAGCGCCATGCAGTAAGGTGCCAGAAATGTATTAGTCAAACTTGTCACCTCGCCAGGCAGCGCCCTCGTGATTGATGGGATGAACGACTTTTTGCTCGTGTAATCACTTGGCAGCTCGCTCCAAAGCCAAAAGCCGAATGAGGCAGCCGAAAGGAGCGTTAAGTCCGGGTCGCGGAGGGAAAATTATATTCACTCACTCTCAGGACTCCGTGACGTGCAGCAAAAAAAAAAAAAATTCGTATAGACATTTCCAAGCATTACCAAGATATCGCTGACTCTTCCAGGCATTTCCAAGGATGCGGGTTGCGGGTAAGGGAGCTTGGGCGCGTCTCGTCCGCGGAGTCGGGGCTGAGCTCCATTGGTACAAGACCCCGTTTCCCCGTCACTAGCCGGCCGATTGAACTAGAAAGGTCAAAAAAGAACAAGAACAACAGGTCACGTGGGCGGGCTCCCAAAACTGCGCCCGATTCGGTTAAATGTCGGTGTCGGATATCATTCGCTTGCTGGCCTTTTATCCGTAGTGTTGAGTCGTCTGTCTTTAAGGGGGTTCAGCTTGACATGGATCAATCGCCTTTTTCAAATTTTTTGAGGCCGCTCCAGACTACTTGGGGGCATGAGATTGAAGCGCCTCATTGACGGCGAAGGACCAATGATCACGTTGCATAAGCCTTGCGTGTTGGGGTGACGACAGCAAGGGGTTTTTTTTTTTTTTTTTTTTTTTTTTTTTTTTTTTTTTTTTTTTTTTTTTTTTTTTTTTTTTACCTCGGCTTATGGAGTTGGCGTACCTTGCATACAATACCATGAACTCGACTGACAAACCAACCAGAAGAGACCTGAGCCGTGCCACCGGCGTGGCTGTGCGATTTCCGCCCGGGGTTTGATCTGATGTGGCTGGCATGCACGACTTTTAGTGGACACAACAGGAAATCTCGACCGGTAATTAGTGGCTTTTGTTGGACTGGCCTGACTTGCAAGACGGGGTAGGGCTGGTCGGGTGCCAATCCAATTGACACTGCTGCGCTTTAAAGGTGATAAGCTACTTAGTACTCCGTAATACTTTAATGAATTACCTAATTACAGCCAGACTTGATTCACTGCCGTAATCTTCCTGCTAACTCGGCCTTAAAGAAAATCCCTTCCCCATTTGTCGCGTCAGTCTCTACCTGCGGCTTGGCTTTCGTATCTGTTCACTGCGGTTGCGGGGTTTCCGATGTAGGTGCCATGGCATTGTCCAACAGCACTCGGCTATTACTTTTTCCTACGATTTTTCTGCCGGCAACCAAAGACCCTGAATGATACCTGTACGAAAACCAAGACTTCGGTGAACCACACTTATCCTGGAAGAGTTGATTGAGTGAGGGTGGTTGCAGTGTTGGAACAGGGGGGTGTGTATGCCAAAGCCCATTCAAGGTGTGCAAATAGCCTTACGTGGTATTAATCCGAAAAAAGAAGAGCCCTACATAATACCAGCCAATCTTGCATTGCTTGCCTTTTGCTTTGAGCCCACTTCTCCACAAGCCCGCTGTTTCTTGCTTTTATTTTTTTTTTTCCCCTGCTGGTCCTTTTTCCTAATTTGTCGTTTTTGTTTCTTATCCTATCTACCTCGTAAGGGGTCCGTGATTGAGGGACGTCAAGGCACGTCACCTGAGTAGTAGAGCATACTACCCCGTCGGTACCTTACCTACCTTATCCATACCTTGTTTTCCTCATGATCTTCACTTTACCGGGATGATCTTGCAACCCGACTGCGCGAAGTATGAAGGTCCCTGCTTTAACAAGCAGATCCGGTTGCAAGCTAAAAGATGACGACGAAATAAGCAGGAAAGACACGGGATTATTCATAGATTATGCTTTCTGAACATTATTGCAGCAGTATAGTATATGCCTACTTCCATCATTTTGAAATTGTTCTGCAGTGGGGTGGGTGGAGTGTGCAGAACTATCTTTCATCATCAAGTTTGTACACATCCATTAATTTGCAACGGATTACATATTCTGCATTTCAATCGCTACCATAAATTTGCTGGGCAATGTAATGCATTTGTCAAGCCACAAAGAGGCAGACAGACCATCGACAAAAAAAAGTCGGCTCGCGGTCTCCGAGAGAGTCCGATCATCCGACCACCCAATCGCAGAGTCGAGGCTCTTGTCGATTTCTAAGGGCCAAATCGGCCCCCGACTTGGCTTGGACGCCGGCTTCCCCAATTGGCCTGTTGTGGCCTGTTTAGCAATGCGGCTGGGAGCAAAGAAGAAGCGAAACATTGCGTGATTCTGGCAGATTGTGCGTGCATGTGTACTCTGTATAATCAAACCACAGCGGACATACGAGAAATGCTACTTTTTTGCATACCTCTTCCAAACCGTAAGAGGTCCCCCCTCTTTGCTTGGGCAGCACCATCTGCCAATCCACAAACCCACCAAGAATGCTAGCAAGCGCAAGCCCCACGGCTAGGCTCGGACGGGCCCACATGACTCAATCACTTTTTTTTTGTTCGCTGACAAAAAAACTCTGCTTTGTGGAACCAGTATGGACACCCTGATTCGCACTTGACAAAAAAGACCCTTGGATCCACTGATCCCTGCACTATGCGTCATCGCACATGGACGAAGACAGCGATCGGCTCTAATGGCACACCCCCCGTCTTTCAGCTCCCTCCGCGGTAACCCACACGCCTCCCATTTAAAGAACTTTGTCCCTCCTCCCACGTTCGCATATTTTGCCACTCCAAAATCGAAACCACAAATCCAACAAAACAACATCCCTATTATACAGCATACTACCTTCAAATTCTCCGACTAAATATGCTATTGACAAGACCATTCCACTCCCACAATCATTTCCAACAACAGAACTCGGCCAATACTGCCTCTACCGGCAACGACGCCAACAGTAGCACATATAATCAGAGGACAAGCACAAACCCGAGGAGCGATTTTTCATACGGCTACAACACACAACCACACGAGATCCCACGCGACGTCGACGCAAACACCGACCTGGGATTCGACGTTGACTTCAGCCCTCTCAACGCAGATTCGGACATCGCCTTGTCGCCTTTCTCGACAAACTCGTGGCTCTCGTCGAGTTCACCCTCACTTATGAGCAACGCTGATTTGATGCCGACTTCTGAGAGCTGGTATTCCCAAAGCCACATCAGCAACAAGCCAGGACACAGGGCATCAGCGCACAACAGGGAGTCGTCGCTCTCTTCACTGGGCTCAGCCGGTCCGGCGTCGCCTTACTCACAGTCTACGACAAACCCTCAGATCGCCGTGACAGACTCGTTGACGGATGGGTTCGGCGGCAGCAACATGTTCAGCACGAACGATTCTTACTATCAGTTGGCCAAGTCCTTTGTCCCCGGCCAGGACGGAAGCAACTTTTCACCAAACTACCCGAACCACCTACACACCAACCCCACAGCAAACGCATATAACCACATGCTGGCGCAGCAAAAGCCTAAGTCGGAGAGGGGACTTTTACCTCCGCCCGAGCTATCCGCTAGCAATGCGTCAAAGTCACGCCCAGTCTCGGTGGCGAGTTCAGTTGCTTCTCATGACTCACCAGCAACTCCATGCAACGTTGAGGCGGAAGACGAGAGGAGACAGAGGCATGCCGGAAGCCTTCACATCGTCCCCAAGCTCGACAGGACCATCACAGATATTTACAATGACGAGCTTTACAGCCCCAACTTCACCCTGAGCACATCAACTCCGTCACACACACAACCTGCGCAGAACTCTGGCTCTCCGCACCAAGACATGTTTGCGCAGCGACTACAGGCAGCTCAGCAGCATCTGAGCGCTGCTCAGACACCGACGAATACAATCTCTCGTGATCGCTCACCATTCCGCAACGGATCGCCGCTCGCACCGACGCCCATGCACGACTTCGGCGCTGAGCCTTCACATTGCCAGCAGCGGCAAGGGCAGGGTCAGCAGCCAAGGCAGCTGGGTTTCAAGTCGGCGCAGCAGCTCCGGGAGCAGCACAAGGCAGAACAAGACGAGGAGGCCCTCCGTCAGCAGCTGAACAGGGGATCAAACGCAGCGACACCTCAAACGATATCGCCCAAGGACGCCATGCTTGAGTTCAACGACAGTGAAGATCTGAGCAACGTGCCACTTTTCCCGCAAACTTCCTCAAATGGAATGAGCGGCTTCACGGAGGACGAGCTCAACAAGGCTGTCGCCGCGGCCGCTGCCGCCCAGAGCAACCAGGGTTTTGGCACCCATGGTCTGCCCATGGACACGAGCGCATTCACCTTCACAGCAGCACCCATGGCTCCCACGATACAGATTCCTCAGGCTTATCCATTTGTTGGCGCGGGCCCGATGTCGATGCAGCAGACTCCAGTCTCGATGCGCGGTTCATCATCTACCCCCGGACACCTGTCTGCTACAAGTCATTCGACCAGCACCCACAGTAGCATCAGCCCCAGCATCAACAGCCCTGGGAGGCCGGAGGGTAGGATCAGCGCTGACGGCGGCACATACACTTGCACTTACCACGGCTGCAGCTTGCGGTTCGACACGCCGGCGCTCCTGCAAAAGCACAAGCGTGAGGGTCATCGTCAGGCCCATGGCCTCAGCGCAAGTGGACGCAGGACAAACATGGATATGGGGCATGGCGGAGACAACATGACGTCGCAGCTCCTCAACACGCAGCACGGCCCCCACAAATGCAGCCGCATCAACCCGAGCACTGGCAAGCCCTGTAACACCATCTTCTCTCGACCTTACGACCTTACAAGGCACGAGGACACTATCCACAATGGGCGCAAGCAGAAGGTTAGATGCGATTTATGCACCGAGGAGAAGACTTTCAGCCGCGCGGATGCGCTTACGAGACACTACCGAGTTTGTCATCCCGACGTCGAGTTTCCCGGCAAGCATCGTCGTCGAGGGATGCAGGGAAGCAGCAATCATCACTGAGCAACAAAAGTCTCGTTAATTGCTATGAAGTTTACTGTACGACTTAATTTCTTGTTTCGGCATTTCCGAATGACGGCATGTTGCACAAGGATGGGAGGGGTCTGGAATGGTTCTGTTTGTTTGTGTGTTGTGTTTGTTACTCGAAGGCCCAGCCTGAAACCCCCCCTATTTGGGATGGCTGCGCAGGACAAGCAGGAATGCTACAGCGAGAAAAAAAAAAATCATATCAGCATTCTGTCCATCCGAACCACGGCCGCACACAACCTGGGCGATCACAGGGACAGCCACTTGGAACAGACCCTAATGGCAACGGCATTCCCAAGGAAGGGAGGCCCTTGGCTGGTGGGAATCAAATGACGGCATCGAGGTGATCCTGAATCGGCGTTAGCGCGATTGAGACGCTCTGAGCCCAAGCCCGGCTCCCCGCCCGACCAGTCCTGATCGATTGGCGCCCCGCCAAGACAAGCATGGGCCCCAGAAAATTTCAGGGTCCAGCAACCTGGCTGCACGACTGGGGGCCCCACCGCCGAGGCGCCGGAAGCAGCGCTCCATTGCCAATCCCGGTTAAGAAGAACCCTGGATGACGTCAGATGTGATCATCAATGAACCCTTTCTGCGGTTGGCTCATGCTTACCTTCGTCAAAGACGACATGGAAGCATCACCGAGTTTCTGGAAGAGTTCAGTCTCTCCCGTCGATTCAGAAGGAATGCCAGGCCAGCCCGTCCATCGCGCAACCCCATTACGAAATAGCATAGCATCATACATTACTTTTACGCCCACCGACCACACACACCCCTACTACGACATGATACGAAACAAAATTCTGTTCAATTCATTTTGGCTGGTCTTTTTTCGCTATAACCTGCCTTTTTTTTTTGCTGATTTTTTTTTTTTGCCTGTACACTATTTTCCCCCCAGACATCATGACCCGCAACATCGTCACCGTTATCATCATTCCTTTTATCGTTTGATCATACGTCATTTAACATGGTGCCATTTGAGATGGACAATTTGGGCGCGGATTTTCTGCATCACCACCCCCGGATTTGTTTAGCGATTGAAAATTTAATGAGTGAAGCCTTACTTTCTGATTTGTTTTCATTTTACTCATTCATGTATTTTTTTCTTGTTATGGACGATTTTCAGGTCAATCAGCAGCGACAAAAAATATAGATGGGATACCACTGGGATGGCAACTTTTGGGTTTTCTCCTATTTCATCATTCACATACTATATTTTTCTTTTTTATATTTTTTCTGTTCTCTTTTTGTTACAAGTGATAACCCGACTGCAGCATAGCCTGCCAAGCGGAGCATTAAAATTTTGCTATCTTTTTTTCCTTTCTTTTAGACATGGAGAAAAAAGTATGAGGAGAAAAAAAAACTGGGAAGAAACATGACGACTGGACTGCATCAGTGTGTTATACTACGTACTGTAATTGAACTCAAAAAATTGTACTTTTACTATTGACGAGGACAATGGAGTGAGCGGCATGTGTGTGTGTATGTGCGTGTGTACATGACTCGGACGTGGATAACCCAAGAAATTCAATTGCAGAAATCATGGAAACTTTGAACCAGGGGGAGAATAAGGTGGTAGTGGTAGGAGAAAAAAGAAGGAAACAACGCCAATCCGGTAAGCTCCATAGACATACATCATGAGTAGCTCCGCAGGGGTCGCTTCGTCGTCATAATCTTGGGGAGGACCTTTTTTTGTTTTTTCGTCCCTAATCCAAACTGTTTGCTTTTCTGATGTTTGAACAACTACGTCAAAATTATCCACTATTCTTTTTTTTTTATATTGTGTCTTTGCTTCCGTCACTCCAACCACACAACGCCCCAATATGTAAGTTCCCGTTCGGACCAAGGAAATAAGAAAAGTAGGGGGGTGCAGAAGATGTGGTGTGTGTGTGTGTGTGTGTGTGTATGTTGGTCCGATCACATCCTGTCTGGTAACCTCTCTATCTCTATCTCTTCTATCTCTCGCTATCCTTTTGACCGGTATGGCCGGCCCCCCCATTTCTCTTCTTGTCCTCCCCCGCACCCTTGACGCACGGTGAGATAGGTTTCGAAATGTAGGGGGAAAAGGGAAAACAGAGAGAGACGTAATTTGTTTTGTTTTTTTTTCTCTCGGGCGGGAAGGGGGGGAAAAAAAAGGAAAAGAAAAATTCAAATAAATAACAGATGCAGACGGAAAGAGGGGGGGCCCGTGGGTGATCAAAAACAAAAACCTCCTCCCCAGG
>NC_043743.1:157962-165434 GCF_004337985.1 Pyricularia pennisetigena
AAAAAAAAAAAAACCTGCCCAATCCAAGTCAGTTGACGAACTGCTACTTACCCCCCATACCCCAGCAAGGTTGGTCGCCTTGACTGGTGTCTGTTCAATTTCATGTTTTTTTTTCCTGTTCGAAACTAATCCTTGTTTTCATTGTCCTGTCGTCTTCTTGGGGGGGCCCGCTTGGATTGTTTCCAAGTGCGGAGAAGGAAAAGAAGGCCCAAGAAAAAAAGAGTTACGTTGTTCCCTCGGCAGTGCACTCATCGCTATGGATTTGAAAACTGGTTCGCAACAGGTATTAACTGTTAAGCTTTTTTTTATGTGTGTGTTCTTGCTTCAGGTACAGGATAGACTACCCCTGATTGTTTCCTTGTTCCCGCTTTTTGTCATGTCTAGTCTTGTTAATGCTGATGGTCCGTGACAAGTCTGAGAGTCAAATAGGTGATGATAATAAAAAAAAAATAAAATAAAAAAAAAGAGAGAGAGAGAGAGAGAAAAGAGTTCCATCCACCATCAGTGCATCATCATGTAAAACATCAAGTGGTCAAGGAATGCCGTTGGGAAAGAAGAGACATTACAGAATAAACAAGAAAACAGAGACAAACACAAAAACCACCCAAATGGAGTCGCATCCGGCACCCCGCCCAATGGTATATCGCCAGCTCGCTATATAAATATGATCAACAAATGAAATGAAAATGCAACATCTAGCCTCCCACCAATCAATCCCATACCCAGAGAGTCTTCCCCAACTCTGATGCTTTTCTGCGACCAGTATCGCTAATCATTCCCCACGCGCCAAGATGCGCTTGATCTTGTTCCAGTTCTCGGGTTTTGTGTATTTGTATGCGTTAGTGTGTGTTTAGATGGATGGCGCCTTGGTAGTTGTAGATGTGGCACAGTTTCTGGGGCAATCAGGTGTGAGGGTGAAAAGTAAGCTGTTTTCGCCGAGGCACACAAAAAGTCAGTTAGCCACTGTCACCAAAATCACCACCTCGGGGAAGCCGAGGAAACCAGTGCACAAGAAACAACGGTGCAGTAAAAAGTCAAAACACTAACCTCGATCAACTTCTCCGTCAACGCAAAACATTCCCTCCCGTCAACGGCCAGGTTGAAAGAGCAGCTTCTCCACAGACCCTCGAAGCCCATCTCCTCGAGTATGTCGTCCAGAATGCCCGCAGCCGCCCCGGCCCCACCCTCCAGCTGCTGCTGCGCACTGACGAGCCTCGGGTTCCCGCTCAGAGTCTGGAGCAGCAGGTGCGCCGACTCGAGCGTCGAGCTGTTCTGGCAGTGCAGCAGCACGCTGTCGAGGATCGAGTGGATGGGCCCGTATAGGTGCACCACCACGCCAGGCCGCGCCGCCGCGAGCTCGTTCAGCCAACGCAGCGTCCGGTTCTGCATTGCGTCCTCGAGGTACTGGAAGTCGACGAGCTCGATGGCCGTGTTGAGCAGCAGGTCACGGTCCTTCATGCCAGCCACGTCCCGCACGTTGCGGAAGAAGTTGCTGTTACCGCCGCTGGTGGTGACGCCCTGATGCTGCTGCGACCGCTCCAGCGCCGATGGGTTCACTCCGGCCACCCAGAAGCTGTCCTTGACCTCCTCCCGACTTCCTGCACGCGCCAATATCAGCGCCATGTACGGCGAACACAAAACGTCACTTGCGCTCGGGTGCTGCTGTTCGCCTTGAACCGTGGGCGGTCTCCAGCTCGTCATCTCCAAGAACGTCGACAGGACCCTCAAAGCCGTTGCTTTTGTGACCGTGTCCGTCAAGCCCCTGACCAGACAGGCGCAAGCAGCAAAGTGAAAACTTTCGCTGGTAAAATGCACCCCGTAGGCGTCATCGAGCGGCAGCGCCGCCTCCTCGAGCTGGACGCGCCCCTGGAGCAGGAACGGCGCCATACGCTCGCCCCTGACCTCGGCCGATGTGTTGATGTTGCCCAGAACCGCCTCGAGGAACGCGGCGGTGCAGTTGAAGAGGTTCGGCGGCACCAGTCGGAGCAGCGATATGGCCAACCAGAACAGCTGCAGGCCGTACCGTGACGCCGACGGCAGCTTGGCCATCATCTTTGACAGCGACGTCACGATCGCCACCATCATCTCGCTGTTGCCACTACCGTTGCCGTCCTGGTCACCACCGAAGCGGCCGACGCTGTTGCGCAGTGCCACGAGAACCTGGTACAGCAGGTCGTCGTCGACCTCCTCACGAGCCAGGCACCCCATGACTGTAAAGGCGCGCGGCTGGATGAGTGGATTGTTTTGAAAGGCCACGCTTGCCACAAGACTCATCCAGCGGGAGCGCCATGCGTTGCACACATCCGTCGAGGGCGCTGCGATTGCACACACCTCGAAAAGCTGCGTCGCCAAGCTCTCAGTTGCCGCCATGGCCGGGCCGGCTTCCTGCGTCGTCGACACAAAGGAGGCGCCATCACGAGGGAACGTCGATGCGTGATGCGCTGGGTGCGGGAAGAAGTCGTTCTTGGGTTCCGAGAAGGCCTCGAGGGACGCACGGAGCCTGTTGAGTTTGGCCTCGTCGAGATGGAACGAGGTGCAGGCGGCGTGGATAGTGTTGACCAAAAGCCGGTGTACCATGAGCCGCACGTCGGCCGAGCCCGTGTTGGCCAGCATAGTGACCACGTGAAAGACTTCGGGCAGGAACTGCTGCGCCTGCACACCGCTGTCGAACGAGAGCGACACGCAGAACTGCAACAGCAGGCACACCTCTGGCCACACGGCATTCTCCGATAGATACTTTGACGGTCGCAGCGATGATCGGTTGATGCTCTTGCGCAGCCGCGCCATGATTTTGCCACGTAGAGACATGGTCCCTATCGAGGTTACTATCGACGTCAGAACCAGCGCCTGCCCGTCGCGCAAGCTGACGCCCAAAGCCATCTTGATTATCTCCTCGAGCAGTATCTCCATCAAAACCTCGTCGGACGCAATGGATGGCCACACGACCTGCTCCAGGGTAAAGTTGAGAGTTGGGTTGGGGTCGTTGAGCGTCACGTCGATGAGCTTGCGGAACAGGGAAGCAATCTTCTCGCGGCCCTTGTCGCCATCGGCCTCGGCCGGCAGGATGGCTGTGCGGAGGCTCGGCAGCCACGGCGACATGTATGCCAGGCTCAGCGGCTTCTGTTCCTCGGAAAAGCTATCCCAACCGACAAAGAACTCGTTCAAGAAGTCTGACGTCAGCTGCGGCTCTGTCCGCGCCAGGAGTTTGCTGATGTTGATGATGAAGTGCGAGGGATCCAGCGGCACCGCGATCTCCTTGGCACACATGAGCCTCGAGGCTGCCTGGAACTTGAACGCCCTGCACAGCGCCCCGAGGAGATTGTAAGAGGCGAGACGCAAAACGCTGTCGGAGCTTGCCAGATTGGTCATGGCCAGGTTCAGCAGCGTCCCCGGTACATCCTGCGGGCGGATGAGGCGCTCAAACGACTTGAGTGATCTGGTGTCTTTCCCGTACTTGGCCTTGGCCACCAGGATGGATCGGATCACGTCCACCTTGCTGGGACTCGTAAAGTACATGACGATCTTGCCACCGTCGGCTCTCAGCCCAAAGGCCGAGTCGTCCTCAGTCTGGATCGACGTCGGTGCCTCGTCGATGTCGCCCAGCCTAAAGATGTCGTTGATGGTAGTCGTAAGCCGGTGGTAGCCCTGGTATATCTCCTGCTTCTTTGCCGTGGTGATCTGGATGAACTGGCTGCCGACGTGGATGGCGACTTCGATCTTGCCCTTGGTCTTGGACAATTTGGTAACAGACTGATATTTGTAGCGCGAGTCCGTCACGACGCTGATGGTTTCCTTGGGCAGATGAAGCTGGCTGAGGTGGAAATGCAGCTGAAGCTCGTGGAGGCCGACCATCAGGTAATACTCGACGTTTCGAGGGTTGAACACGCTAGTCTCGTTCTTGGTTGAGATTCGCATGACCCGACGGAAGCATTTCCTGTACATCCCAATATTCAGCAGGCTATCTTATTTACAGCACCGCTCAACCCACAAGCAAGAAGCTTACCTGAAAGCACTGTTCATGTTGTAGATATAGATCCTCGATAGGTTCCGCGATAGCTCGATAGGCGTCAACTTCTCGAGCTTCAAAAACAGCTCATCCTGCGGCTCGCTCTGGCCATTGTAGCACGTTGCATCGATGAACAGACCGAAAGGCCTGTGCCACAACCTACTCGCGATCTTGAGGTAGCAGTAGACCAATGTGTCGTAGTCGATCGCCTCAACGTCTATATTGCGCAAGATGACACAAATTATGGAAAGTCCATCCTAGTTTTTTTTTTTTTTTTGTTTTCATCCAGTCAAAGTGTTAGTTGTTCCTTGTCTCTCGGTATCAGGAATTTGGCATCAACTTGTCCATCAGCACTATACTCACCTTGCTCTCACCACCATCGTACACGACGCGCGTTGTGATAAACGACTCTGAGCCCTTGAATGCGTTCCGTAGCATGAACTCCTGGAACCGCGAGTATGCCGGGGGGCTGTTAGCCGAGATCTGAGGCCTATTCCAAGTAACAGCCAGCGGTGGCGGACCGAGGTTCGTGATGAGGGCCCGCAGTGGCTCTAGCACGGGGGACCTGACGCGGCTCATGGATGAGTCGGCGGCCGGCGAGCGCACAGCAAAGTCCCTCCTCTCACGGGACACAAGCCGCTGTCGTACGTGATCCCAGTGGTCGTACAGGAACCGGTGGAGGGCGACGCACGATCCAAAGTCGAACGACTCGCTCGGAGGACTTGGTTCCATGTGTTCAGGGGCCACCTGTTTGCAGCAATCGCAATGTGTTATTAGTTTCAGCCATTGTCAAGCTTTGTTTTTGTTTTCTTCTTTGTTCTGCCCGAAGCAAAATACAAAAGTGGGACTCACAGATATCTCGCGCAGAAAAGTGGTGACTTTGTATATGTTCTGTGTCAAAAAGTCATTCAGCGGAAACATGTACGGCTCCTTGGCCCCAAAGAGGACGTTATTGGCAAGGTTCTGGATGATCTTCGCAATAAGCAGCAGTCCACGCCGCATCTCCCTCGTCGGCTGTTTGTTGACCAGGCCCTCGACCTCGGGCGCCACGATGGCTGGACAGAAGAAGCGAAGGAAGACAAAGGCTCCCACGGCCGTGTACTTGGAGTCGTGGAATCTGGCCGTGACCGTGTTGGAGATCTTGCAAGGATGCATCATTCTTTTGTTAGCTTCATATTACGCCAGATTACACCTCAACGGCTGCCCTTTTCTTTTCTTTTTTTTTTCTCTTGTTTTCTCTTTCAGAGTCGGGAACAACACTCACAATGCTGCAAATTTTCCGGAATGAGTCGGGAATGTTGGCCTTGGAGGCGCAGATATCCTCAATGAAAACCTTGGCCACTATCCTCAGCTGCAGTGCGTTCTTGTTAAGCTCCTCCTTGGAATGGTCGACACGCTGAGGATCCAGTTCGAGATTGAGATCCTTGGACGTCAGCATCAGCCGCTCCACTACCTTCTGCAGCGTCGCCTTGAGGTATGCCGCCCCCTTCCACTTGGCGTAAACGGACAGCATCTTGGTGGCCACGCTGGTCCGCCGCAAGAGCTCCGACTCGTTCTCCGTATCCTCGACCTCTTGCTTGATCAGCGCCTCTATCAGCTCAAAGCTCAGCCCCCGGCGCTCAAAGATGTTGAGTAGCGCGATTGTCAACTCGTCCACCTCACTGCTGGGACAGGACGAGCTCATGGCCACCGCCAGGGTGGTGTCGCGAGTAAGGAGATTGAGTAGCTTGTCGTACTTCTCGCTCACCGCCGTGTCTGACAGATTGCTGAACTCGGTTCCCTGCACAAGGATATTATACAAGACCTTGACAAACGCCGTCCGAATATCAACGTTCTCGTGGTAACCAATGCTGAGCGAATGCTTCAGGCCGACGTCGATGTTTGCACTCAGCAGGTTCGACAGAATCGTGATTGCGAGCTCCGAACTGGTAGCATGCTCATCGCGCCCGAGGTCCGCCCCAGCGCCGATAGTTGCCGGCTCGGGATTCAACAGCGATAGGAACCGGTTGAAGTAAGTATGGAACATCTGCGACTTGAGCTCGCTGGTTCCGGCGTCCGTGTGGCCCTCGCTCGGCTGCAGCGGTAGGCGGAAGGTCAGCTCCGCAAGCGCCCTGAGCGCCGCCTTGTCAAGGTCCTTTTGCACACGCGCCATCTCGTCCTGTTTGCCTCCGCCGTGTAGGGATAGCACGTCCAGATTAGGCGTCCGCGGTCGCGCGATCCAGCCAAAGACAAACTCGAGGAGCTGGTTACGGTTGCGAACGTCGTCGCGAAGGTTCAAATGCTCCTTCCGGCGGGTGATTGCTTCGCACAGCTGGCATATCTTGATCTTGACCCTCAAGCTGCTCGGACTGTCCGAGACGCTGTCGAGGAACTTGGCAAAGTTGAGCGTCAGTGAACCGAGGTGGACCGAAGAGGCCGCCCCCAGCTCGGCGGGCGTGTCCAAACGTTCGACCAGGGCCCTCATTAGTGACGCTGCCTGTTCAGCAAACACGATCTCGCTGTCTTGCTCCTTAACGGATCCCTCCAGTGCACCGGCAAAGAGCACATCCAGCTCTACCTCGAGCGCCTTAAAAAGAGGCTGGTACAGTGCCGGGGACACTTCGCTCGACAGGACCTCACGCATCGTCTCCCTGATCCTGACATTGTGGCAGGCCAGGATCTGGACACTCAGCCGCAAAAACCTCGCCAGAACCGGTTCCTCTTCATCATCGGACGGAAGCCTGTCGATCCACCTCAACCCGCTAACCACCGGCTCCTCCAGTATGACAGCCTGGTCAGCAATGCAGATGCCACCCAAGGCTGCCAAAAAGCCCGAGTAGTTTCGCCACTCGGCCACCGTTCTCTCCGATACGCCCTCAGGCGATGACGTCGACACTTCTTTGGACAGATGAAGCCACTTATCGAACCCGAGCTCCCAGGCGTCTAGTATACCGGTACTGGGGTATTGCATCCGCCTCAGAAGGCCACGCATCCGCTTCTGGAACGCGACCAAACCGGTGAACCGAAACGCGCGCGACGAGATCTCCTGAAAGACCTCGCCATTGCGCAGCAGCGACAGTGACGACTTGCCCGTCTCTGACGCGGCGTCTATCGCGCGACATTCTTCCAGAAATCGACCAAAACATGATGTAACCAGCTGGCAAGTCTCAATATCGGGCGAGCACAGTGCTACCAACAGAACAGTTTCAAGTCTGGTATAAGCCGCTGTTCGTTCTGGAATCTCTTCTGTAAGCTCGGCCAAGTCCTTGACCACGCTTAACAGCAAAAGCCTCGACTCCAGGTAGCTGTGTATAGACCTGAGATTGGTGCTGAGGTCCGTCCCCGGGTGAATATCGCACATGGACGTCAACACAAGAGATCTGGGAATTGTGTGTGTAGTTAGTCAAAACCGCCAAGTCTTTACGCCATATTCCCCGCAAAACAACAACAACAAAAAACAAAGCTGTAACACAAGTAGGTACAAAAG
>NC_043743.1:165465-176820 GCF_004337985.1 Pyricularia pennisetigena
GGGGGGGGGGTGAGAAGCTTACGTCAACCTCCAGAACTTGTTCTTGTAATCTTTCGACTCAATCCTCTTGGATGAAGCGAGCGAACTGACAATCATGTCGTCGTTAAAAAGCCGCCGGGCTACCCCAACTGCCGGCCTCCGCACCGACTCGTCCGCGACGACCATACACAGGAAGAGGGCCTCGAAATTGTCCTCAAAGAACTTCCCTCGCTCATCCTTATCGCTGCTTGAGGAACCTGCGAAAAGGGCCATGGGCGACACGTTGAGGAACTCCAGGATGTTGATAATCATGTTGACGGAGGCCGCTCCTGCTTCGGAACCTCTACGCCGCATGGACTGGTCGTGGGTCAACACATCGGTAAACAGCGACGAGGCCGCTGCAAGCTGGTTTTGCATGAAGCCAGATGCACCAATGAATAGCTTATGGTACCTGTGGCCGTCTTGCAAACGGGCAAAGTGTGTGCAGGTCTGAACGACCGCGATCTTGAAGCTTTGCGGTGCCGATGGTGCCAAACACCCGTGGGCCAGCGACTCGACACATATGTCGAAGTTGAGATGCATCAGGCTCACCAGGGCCGCGGTGAGTATGTCCTGGTCAAAGAGAGAGCTGTCGGACCCGACGGGGAATTTGCGGAAGACGGCATCGCGCACCTCATCCTGCACGTCCATGGCGAAACTGAGCAGCGCCGCCTCGAGAGTCGAATCGCTTTCTACGTCAAAGTGGCGAGCCACCCGGAGTAGCGAGACCAGGCAGTATGCGGCCTGCTCATTGCGGTTGCGCAGCGACTTTCTTAGAGTGTCGAGAAAGTTGGCCTTCTTGGACAAACTGCCACCCTTGACCTCCCGAAAGTTGCTTGCAACCTCGAACACGTCAGGCAGCAGAAAAAGCAGCGACATTTGCAACGGATACAGCTGGGCTCTCCGCTTGCCGCTGTCGACAACGGTGTGAGACATGTCAAAGAGTGTGTCGGCGCCGCCGTCCAGGCGTTTGTGGGCTATATGCAGCTGCACAAACTCGCCGGGGAACCTATCGATCCAGCGCGAGATAAGGAGCGGCGCCACGATGGCGACGGTGTTCTGGAAGTTCTTGCGGAAGTGCAGGAAACTCGAGCACAGCTCCTGCACGACCTGGCCAAGCTTCTGCGAGTCAACCCAAAAGTACGCAACCATGCGCAGCAGAACCAGAGCGGCGCGTTCGTCATCGTTGGGCATGTGATACGCTCCACCCTGGCCCTGGGTTCCCGGTGCGGCGGCCGATCGGATGCTGTAGACGACTGCGCGGTAGCAGTCAAAGGATGCGGACCAGTTGGATGCTGTCACGAACTCGATAATGGTGCGAACCTGGACCTCGAGAGCGGGGGCGTGTGCCTCGAGCAGCTCACTGTTGCTCATCTCAACATTGGTGACTCGTGAAGAGCCAAGAGGTTTGGATTTGCCATCTGTCGGGGTCGAGAGCGTCAGGGACGCATGCGCTTCGTCGAGGAGGGTCTTTGGCGGCAGGACATAGTCGCTAGGCAGCGGGCTGAAGAAGAGCCTGACAAAGTCGAATATCCTAGGCACCAGTGTGCTGGGAATGGGCTGCGGGGGCGGCAGATTGGTCAGGTCGCGTGGTAGCAGGGCAGCGCCAGGGGCGGCATGGCGGGCCCAATGGTGGGCGCAACAGTCGGCGACGAGGCCAAATAGGTATATCTCGGAGAGGAGGACGTGAGGAGGGTGCGAGGTGACATTTGGGTACGGGCGGGCGAGTTCGACCAAGAGACCCAATAGGGCATCGAGAACGCCGGTGATGGAGGTTGCGCTGAGCTTGACGAGTGTGGCTCGGGTTGTAGCAACTATTTCGTCTTGGCCGATGTCCTCGCTCCAGGTGCCGGTGCGATAGGGAAGCTGGGTCGAGGAAGGGAGATGGGTTAGCAAGCAAAGGCTAGGTAGGAGAGACAGGGAAGTATTAGCATACCCGAGTCGTGAGCCTTTCCACCAGGCAGCTCACGAGTCCCGTGTCACCGTTCATAGCTGGAAGCCGGGGCAGTGGTAATGCCGGACCGGACGCTGACTCGGACTCGGAAATGGGCAGCCTGGCTACCTCGCCGTGATCATGATTTTATGTGTTGCAGGCCGGTCTTTGTACGGGGAAGGGGACGGAGGGGCGGACAGATGCCAGTTGTGGTAACGAATGGATGCCCTCCCTGGCTTTGGTTGGGTGACGGTTCAATTTGCCCCCGGCAGTGAGAAGGATGGTCGAGCTAGCGGCAGCGAAAGTTTAGTTTAGTAGTCTTTGTTGAAGCTTTGATCGTGTGCAGAGGAGCAAGACTAACGAGACAGACAGCTAAGGCGGGTGGAGTAAAGTAGGTAGGTAGGTAGGTAGGTAGGTAGATACTGTTTAGTCTAGACTACTGCTAGACTGAGCAAGTAATTATGTGTTTTGGTGGGAGAGCAGCCGTGTTGATGTTCCAAAGGCTAAATGGCTGGTCGTTTCGTCGCAAACATTTGATGGATCGATAAAAGCAAGTCGCCAATCGCAATCTGTGAAGACCCCTCCCCCCTGCCCATAACAACCCAAACGTACGAGTGGAGGCAAGCTTTAGTCGCTGTGGGGGAGGGGTTAGGTGCAAAAGCTCAATCCGAACTACGTTTATGTTGGGCATAGTCAACCCTAGACAAAGTACCTACTGCCTTAACTTGGCTTTCTTTCGCTTGATTACTACCTGTTGTCATTTCGAATACTTTACTTACCTCGGGTCCTTTTTTTTTTTTTTTTTTTCTTGCAACTATCTAGTACTATGCTAGCCTGACAATAGACCCGCATCGGCGAGGTGGCAATGGCCAGACAAATCTCTACCAACGGGTACCTGCTGTAGCAAACGGAACCGCCTCAATTGATTTGCCCTGATCTTCACTCGAATTTGTTTGACTTGTTGGTGGGTATGCAAAGGTATGAATTTAGTGTCGAGAAGTACCAAGGTCTAGGTCTCGGCCTAGTCAGACAAGGTAGGTATGGGAGGTGCCTGGTTGATGTAACCCAGGCTGGGCTTGTCGTCAAAGCAGAGAGCGACAAAGCCAATCAATGGTAGGCTGTCAAAAATAATATTGACGTGTCAGTGGGAGAACCGAGCTGTCACTAGGGTACGTACCTATGAAACGACGAGTGAAATGAAAATTCGGACTTAAATCAGACAAGGCTAGAAATGTTTACATGGCAACATGATCTGTTCCATCGCGAGACGTTGCCAGGCAGTGCGATATTTCTCCTTTCTCACGCCCACCAAAAAAAACCACATACAGTTCAACAAAGAGCTCAAATGGTGGTAGTTAATTCATTCTTTATTGATGTCCACTTGTAGATGGACCAGTGCTCAATTGCGAACAAATCCTACGACTAAAAGTCGGCTTGTTCACATCACGAAATCGGATCGCGTACCGCGTCGTCTCCTGACTTTTGACAGAAAAAGTACTCATGCAATTTAAACCATAGTCCGTGCACGGGTCAATCGTCTGAAAAGACTTCCAGACAAAAATATACATGAGACCTGTGATTCTTCTTGCCAAATCTTAATCCCACAAAGAGCATTCGATTCTCAATACTATTCTCACCTCCCATAACCTCCTCTTCCTCTACCACCACCGCCACCACCACCACCACCTCGTGGAGGCCCTCTATCCCTACCACCATTGTAACCACCCCTGTACCCACGATCATCGGGACGGTATGACTGGTTGTGACCGGGAGGAGGAGGCGGCGGGTAATGACCACCACCACCGTACTGACCCGGTGGTGGTCCATATGACGGAGGATAGGCTGGAGGATATCCTTGGCCTGGTGGTGGGTACTGTGGGTAGCTTGGGGGGTAACCCTGCGCATACCTATCGTTGTAGCCTCCACCATGGCCGCCATAGTGGTGAGCTGGGGGAGGAGGAGGCGGCACGCCCATCCCAAAGCCGGCCGATCCTGGGGGAGGAGGCTGCCAAGACTGATGCTGCGGGGGTCTGCCACCACGCTGGTCGCGCGGGCTGTACGAGTCGACCCCATTCCGGTGGCCGCCGTTACTGTTGTTCCCATTATTCCCATTGTAACCACCTCTGCCACCTCCACCGTAACCACCACCACCACCACCACCACCACCACCGCGACCGCCGCCATACCCACCGCGGCCTCCACCGCCGCGCATCTTGTTCTTCAGGTCATCAATGTCGTGACGGGTTAGTGCAGGTGTAGGCATCTTCAGACCACGAAGAAGCATTGACTTGTGTGCAACAGCCTGGGGCATGTCGTAATAAACTCTGTAGCATATGATTGTTAGTTCTGCATAATTTCGCAATGAAAACAGTCAAGATGGAAGGGACAACATACGTTAGTGACCGGTCATATTCGACGTCCGGCATGCATTTCCTCTCCAGAGGATACACGAGAGAACCATGAGGAAGATAATCTGGCAGTTTTTCCACAACTCCAGCCAGCAAGTCACTATTTTTCTGGTCGAGCTTATAGGTCGAACCTGTCTGACGCTTCGAGTAGAAGTTCGTAATAAGATCATCGTACAGAGGCGCATGAGCATCCGAAATGATAAGTACGTCTCTGCCAAGACCGTTCCTGGCTGCCTCATCAGCGGTCAGCTGTGGATACTTGGCCTGGACTGCAGCAAGCAGCCGGTCCATTTCAATAAAAGGCAGAAGCGCAACACCCTGCCAGGCGAATTTCTTGCCGTTCAGATCTACCTCAAAGTCTTCAGGGTAGAAGTCAATAATCTCGCTGTCCTCTTTGGTCATGAGATCGTGGAAGATGGGGGGTAAGTTATCGCGTGATGCGGCCGGCAGGACGCTCATCAACTGTTCGTAAGGCTTGGACTTTCTGCCCTTTTCAAACGTTATGTCAAGGTCCTTGAGACCGACGAAATCTTGAGCAAATGGAGCATAATGGTACGGGTAGAACCACTCCCAAGACGGGCATCCCTGAAAATAGTAGAGAAGAACCCAGGCAAGGCCTTCGACGTACGCGTGCGCCACCTTGTGGCGGAATTCAACGTTCTTGGGGTCGACATGGAACTTTTGTTCGTAGTAACGATCTGCGTACCCGTCCTCCCAGAGCCTCACAGTGTCGACCGCTTCGCCGTTTCCACTGGCCGGCGTTCCAGGGGTAGGGCTGTTGGGAGCAGGGCTATCGCCATCCTCCATGAGGGCAGCCTTGCGCTTGCCAAGAGCTGAAGCAGGGGTGGTTTCTTCAGAAGCGACCCCTTCCTTGACTGGAGTCTCAGGAGCGCTTGTTTCGGGGGCTTGGGATTGCATCGCCTTCAACTGGCTTTTAAGCATGCTCGCTGCGCTCTTGTTGGCGACGTTAGCATCCATCTGAGCAGCGGCGCGGTTAACCACCATGTCATGAGTGATTGCCTTGGGAGGCTCCGAGACGTGCGGCCCGTTGGCGCTGTTATTTCCCCACTTGGCTCTGTCGTCCTGCATCTTGCGCCTCTTCGCGTTGGCGTCCCTGCGATCCTCCTGTTCCTTACGCTTCCGGAAGATGGAGTCCTCTTGCTTTGCTAGGCCATCCATAATGTACTGAACACGTTCCAGGTCAATGTGGCCGTCCTTTGTGACGTACCCACCCATCCGGGGCAGGTTCTGTTTCCAGATCGAGGTCAAGGTGATGATACCATTCTCTCGGATTTCAAGTGCGGGCAAATGGGGTAAGAAATCGTTGCCGACGAAACAGCAAAGAAAGATCCAATCGTCCACGGCTCTCTCCAAATCAAAGCGGAACGGCAAGTCCGGGACGTAGAGCTCAACGTTCAGGTACTCGCGCAGAATAGACACGTGTAGCCAGATGAAAGGTTTCAGTGGCTCGGCATTCTGCTTCTCATCAAACTCGCCTTCCTTCTTCTTAACCTCTCCCTTGCATTGTTGTGCATCGTGGCCCTTCTGGCCACAAAGCTTGCACAGCCTCGGTTTGCCTTGCTGGAAGAAAACATCCTCACGCAAGACACGGAAGTGAGGCTCGTGAGTGGCCAGTCCCAGCATGATCAAATCGGCATCCAGGCCGTAGATGACGTGTCGCGTGTTGGGGTCGTGATCGGGCGATGATCGCTGCGAGCGCACAAAGTCCATGATCTTGTGTTCTCCTTCTCCGGGCACTGTTGCGTCCGAGATGATGATTTTGACGTTGGCCCAGCCCGGATCTGTGTTGAGCTTGTACGCGCACCAATACCTCAGGCTGCCGGCCAAGATGTCCATGAACGGGGTGCCGGGAGTGATGGAGTTGGTGTCAAAGGCCTTCTTTGTGACGCTTTCGAGGGTCTCGGCACTGACGTCGCCGCCCTTCTGTTGCTTGAGCAGCTTGAGGAGCTCAAGCTTGTCTTCGGCCTTTTCCTTGGCTTCCTGGGCGGATCGGAAGCGGCGCGATCGCTGCTGGTTCATTTTGGCACGAGGGGCGACACCATCTAGGAGTGGTTCGACAGGGGTTAGTTAGTCCATGGTGCGGTACGCCTTTGTTTGGGACAATGGTTCGAGTCCTTACCAACAGCAATCATCAGAACCTTGCGAGGCCTGACCATGTTGAAGACGCGGTCGGTATACTTGAAGATTTCCAGCATCATCTCCTCCTCATCTTGGGGTGCTGGCCTGTCCTCTGGATGGGCGCAGGGATGGACGATGCCGTTCATGTCCAGGTAAAGGTTATCGAACTCTTCGCCATTTGGGTTCGGCTTTGTAATGTCGACGGGGATAGAGGTGCCATCTTCTGTGTTTTGAGATGAGTTGGTTAGTTATGGAATGCGACAAGTTGTGGTGGTGAAATCGCGGAATGGGGACTTGGACAGCGCGCGCAAGTGTTCGGACAGTCAGGCACAAAAGACGTACCCATTTCAACAGGCTTATCCTCGATCACCGGCGAAATGATCTTGGGGTATTTGGTGGATAACCACCGGAAAGCCGCTGGGATACCCATATTCGCGGCTTGTAACTATGATTTGATGCTCGTCACCTTGATAAGTTGTCAAGTGCAAGGTGAGGAGAGCTAATGATGGAAAAAGGAAACTCGGTAATGGAATGGACGGAATTAATTGAATGGGGGTCAGGTTTCTGCCGACGCGGCGCGCGCGCGCAAAGAACTTGCAATTCATTGTTGCATCCTTTCTGCACTAGGCGGGCGGTGAGTGAGAGTTGCAGGCATCTTCGAAGGGTCAGGGTCTTTGGTCGGGTTTTGGTGGGGTCTAGTGCCTAATTTAGTCTAGCTTGCGTGGTATTCTGTACAGCTCAAAAAGATTTATTTCCAGCTCCAAGCTTGCTAAAAGTAGGACTTGCAATGCTGCATGCATGCATCAATCAACATGCAAAAGGTGTCCACTGACTGCCTTGTCAGTCTCGTGGAAATTTGGGCCCCATTGAAAGTAACATTGAGGAGATTGGCGGTTTCGACTGGAATACCTCACATATCTGTTCACTATCATCTGCCTACCTTACCTAAGGTATCTAGCCCTCTTGAAGTAAATACACATAGCCTCCAATTCGATTTCTGTTCACTTTCTTTTCTTTGGCTCTTTAGCAAGCATGGCAGCTCCATAGCCATAGTAAGAGTACATGAAACCTCTAGACCAAACGTCGTCCTCTTAACCATCCTGTACAAAACCCTGATGGCGCCGTACCAATTCTCCCCTCGAAGACCATCCTCGTAGCAAAACCCGAAACCGAACATAAAAAAAAACCCCCCTCAAAGAAAAAAAGAATATCCGCCCGCCCTGGTCACCCACCATGTTCTCCATGCCAGCCGCCCCGGCCAAGCAGTCGGTGGGCGAGACCATCTCGGTGCTTAGCGAGCGCCTGGGCTCGTCGACGCTGCTAGAGGACCGGCGGGCCGCGATCCTGGGCCTCCGCAGCTTCGCCAAGCAATATCCGGCATCGGTGGCCTCGGGCGCGTTGCGCAGCCTGATTGGCAGCCTCGCCAAGGACGGCGAGGATGTCGACACTGTCAAGGTCGTGCTTGAAACGCTGCTTATGCTTTTCAGCCCGAATCAGGACAGCCCCGAGGCCTCGGACGAGATAGCCCTCTGGCTGGCTGACGAGTTCACCCAGCGCCAGGAAAACATCACCCTGCTGCTCGACTTCCTTGAGACCCCGGACTTTTACGCCAGGCTGTACTCGCTGCAGCTGCTGACCGCCATCCTCTCCGCCCGCACCGAGCGCACAGAGGAGTGCGTCTTCACCGCGCCCCTCGGAATCCCGCGCCTCGTCGCCATTCTCGATGACACCAGGGAGGCCGTGCGCAACGAAGCAATCACCCTCCTGACCTACCTGACCCCGACGAACCCGGACATACAGAAGCTGGTGGCTTTCGAAAGCGCTTTTGAGCGGATTCTA
Source organism: Pyricularia pennisetigena (assembly GCF_004337985.1). Lineage (NCBI taxonomy): Eukaryota > Fungi > Ascomycota > Sordariomycetes > Magnaporthales > Pyriculariaceae > Pyricularia > Pyricularia pennisetigena. The sequence goes on from NC_043743.1 coordinate 173,803, forward strand.
AAGGTGGTTGCGGCAGACGGCGGGCTGGCGTTGGGAACCCGCGTGGTGGAAGACTGCCTGATCCTCCTGGCAAACCTGCTACGGCTCAACCCATCCAACCAGACGTTATTCAGGGAGACCGGCTGCATACCTCAGTTGACCAAGCTGCTCAGGACGGCATACGAGGATGGAAACGACGGCGAACACGAGATCGCGCCCTGGGCCGAGGAGCAGCGGAATAGGAACGTGTATGCGTTGTTGGCTGTTGTCCGGTTGTTCCTGGTTGCCGGGTCGGTGGGCACGCCCCAGAATCAAGCCGCTCTGTGGCATCATGGGCTGCTCTTCCATGCGCTCCAGCTAGGCTTCATGCACCATGCAGACGCTCAGATCAAGGCAGAGGTGAGTGGTCGCAGCCATTTCGTTCGTGCGCAGACTTTTGAGTTCGACCAGATCTGGTTCTAATGGAAAATACGAGTTTTGAAACCTCCAGGCCCTCGTCACATGTGCTGATATCATCAGAGGCAACGCGGCTCTCCAAGAGAACTTTGCCCAGCTGCAGGTCCCCGCCCCGCTCGGCGCGCAACAATCACCGCAGGCTGATAAGAAGGCCAACGGCGTTGCCAATATTTACGTGATAGACGGCCTGTTGGACCTGACGCTGAGTGTCCAGTCGCCGCAGGACTTTAACCTCCGTTTTGCAGCGTGCGGCTGCATAAAGGCATATTTTCATGGCCACGCCGAGGTGCGGCAACACTTCCTCACGAGGGCCATCGAAGGCCATCGGTCAGGGGCCGACGAGACTGCCAATGTTTTGACGACGCTCCTCCGATCACCGGCCGATGAGGCACCCTCGGACCCGTACCGATACTGGTTCGCCGCCGTCATCATGCTGCACCTCATTATTGACAGCCCCGAGTCTAAAGCGATGGCAATGGGAGTCACCGAGGGTGAGGAGGAGAGCGGTGAGGAGGTGGTGACGAGCATCCAAATGATCACGGCGCATCTCATCTTGGGTCTGACAAGAGGCGACGATGATAGGGTGCTGATTGGTAGTCTGATGCTCCTTCTCTGCTGGCTGTTTGAGGACATTGACGGAGTAAACGACTTTCTTGGAGAGGGAAGCAACATCCAGGGGCTGATCAACGCCGTGATCAAAGCTTCGGCCGACTCGGCGATAGTACAGGGCCTCTGCGCAATGCTTTTGGGCGTGGCCTACGAGTTTTCTACCAAGGACTCCCCCATACCCAGGGCGACGCTGCAGCCGATTCTCCTGCAACGCATGGGCCGGGAAAAGTACATTGAGAAACTTAGCAACCTAAGGAGCCACCCGTTTGTACGAGACTACGAGGTCCTGCCACAGCGGTTCGACCCATCCTCGGGCCAAAAATATCCGGACGTGTTTTTCGACGCGTCATTCATCGAGTTCTTCAAGGACAACTATAGCCGCATCCTGAGGGCGATCGACCGGGAGCCGGGCCTGGAGATTTCGGTGGTGTCCAACGGTGTCCAGAAGGGAATCTCGCGGGAATTGGTCGACGGGCTGCGGTCGCAGCTCGAGGAGAGGGATCGAGAGCTCCAAGAAGCGCGCCTCAAGGTCGCATCCCTAGATGGTCAGCTGGGGCAGGAGCAAGCCGATCACAGGAGGACCAAGGAGTCGCAGGTGGGAGAGCTCGCAAGGCTCAAGACGGTCAACGAATCCCTGCAGAAGCTGCATGAAGAGGAGACGGCCAAGCTCAAGATCCAAAACCAAGCGCGGGAGAACGAGCTGCAGCGGCAGCACCAACTGCGGGAGGACGAACTACGGAGGCAGATTGAGCAGCTGCAGCGGCAGCAAAAGGCCAGAGAGGACGACCTGGTACGGCAGCACAAGGCGCGTGAGGACGAGCTGCGGCGGCAGCTGGATCAGGCCAAGAGCGCATCGGCGGCGGAGGTGGACAAGGTGAAGAAGACGGCGCAGGCGGACGCTGAACGGGTGCAGCGCGAGGCGGAGCAGGTCAAGAAGTCGTCGGCAGCGGAACTGGAGCGGGCCCAGCGGCGGAGTGAAGCGGCGCTCGCGGACCTCAAGGCGACCATCAGCCGGCTCGAGGTGGACCTGATGAAGGCCGGCAAGGCCAAGACGGCGGAGCTGCAGTCGCTCCGGGAGGAGCTCGAAAAGAAGGTCACTGCCAAGGCGGCCGAGGTCATGGAGGCGGAGGGCAAGCTCCACGAGGTTCAGACCAAGGTTGAAGATCTGGAGAAGAAGATCAAGGAGAAGGAGAAGCGGGTGGGTGAGGTAGAGGGATTACTCACAGCCAAGGAGAAGGAGTTGACAAAGGTCGGTGCTGCCCGTGTTTTTTTTTTTTTTTTTCATCATTTCGTCCCGTGTTGTTCCATGTCTGATTATTCGCTGACCGATTCACAGAGTGAGGCGCTCGTCAAGAAGACGGAGGAAGAAAGGAAGTCGGCGCAGGGCGAGCTGGACGATTTACTGATGGTGTTTGGGGATTTGGAAGAGAAGAACACCAAGTACAAGGTACGTTTTCATAGTAGATGTTTCTATGGTGTATTAATGAACGGGCTTACTAACGCATGCTATTTTTTTTTTTTTTTCTCTTTACAGGAGCGGTTAAAAGCACTGGGCGAGGCCATATCAGATGCAGAAGACGACGACGACGACGACGACGATGAGTAAACCAGGTAGTGCATATATCTAACCCTTCAGCAAATATATAAAGCATATGCGACAAAAGCATCCTTTTTGGGGGGTTTTTGAGTTGTTTACTTATGGACTTATGGGCTATTCACATAGTGAGGATTTGTTTGTTCTGTTGATTCTGTTACCGTTAATGGACGATGGGACGAGGGGGCAACCCTGTCAGTCACTACTTTACGGTACCTTATGCAGGTAATGCAACCTTTTATGGCAATTAAACCAAGCAGCGATTCTCCTGCATCCAAAGGCGGCATATACTCTATTTTTTGTGGGTTTGGGGTGTAGCACTCGCTCACTTACTGGCTCAGAAGGAGCGAAGCAGAAAAAAAAAAAAAAAAAAAAAAAAA
>NC_043743.1:178227-187934 GCF_004337985.1 Pyricularia pennisetigena
CGGGGTGGTTTGTGTCAGCTTGCTTCCCCTTGCTCGTTCTCTTTTCCGCTTGCATACGTTGCCAGCACCCCTGAGTGGAATAGCACACGCACCATCTTATACATGGGCACACTCCCGTACGAGAAAGCCACCGTCCCGAGGATGATGCTAAACGTATAGTTCCTGCCAACAAATCACCCCCGTCGTCCCCTCGCAACGATCAGCAAAAGTGTTCCCGCATCCACCAGACGTTTCCAGTCGCCTAGTTAGGGACTTTGTGTTTCCTTGGAAGAGCATAGAATTCGTACATGGTAGTCCGGTTCTTGTACTTGTATGCCGCTCTGACCTGCTCGAAATTGGGCGGCTCCTGCTGCGTCGCTCGCCGTACCGGTCCGCTGCTGAAGAACGTCCTCCATCGTGGTCGGATCTGTGCGGTTCGGCCGCCTCGGGAGCTGTAGAGCCAGCCTAGGGCTCGCTTTGTCGTTGCTGAGTTCATATTGTGATTTTGCGGCTCATTTCTGTGGAAGGAGAATCTGAGAATGTTGGGCGATTCCTGAAGAGCAGGGGCTCGTCATTCGATAATTTTTTGGAGCCAGCAACATTTGGAGCTTCAAACGCCGATTTACGGGACCCACATCGGGACAGGGGGGCTAGCTTACTTACTCGATCCGTGCTTGTCGTGCCCAAAATCCCACCTGGGGTCTTTTTTCTCATTTGATATGTAGAGTCTGCCAATTGTCGGGCCGTGTTGTAAACAAACTATTTCTCCAATACCAAAGTGTTTCCGCATTTGATCCAAAACCCCTTATGCATATAATTTTAAATACAACGGTCAAGATCCAAAACGTACCCAGTATACCCGGACAGATACGCCCAACATTCAAGCCAATCAAACGCCACCTCATCTTGTCAATTTTTACCTCCATTTGATCCCAATAATCCCAAAAAGTGCTTCCAACTCCAAGTGTCCAAAACTCTCAAGCAAGTCTTTCCTTTGTTCCATTCACGCCATGGTGTCCATTTACACCGTTTACGCCGTTCACCCCATTCACCCTCCTGCCATTGGTCATGCGGTTACCGTTCATACGATATGCCGGCACAGGGGTTCCAAATACCAGCCTCCCAAACCAACCCAGAGCGTCCAGCCAAAGCTGCAGCCAGTGTATGCCCATTCTGATAAACAGGTTCTTGAGGCCCAGCCTCGGCTTCTTTCCCCGGCTGAATGTGGAATCCTTGAATTGAAACGGTAGGGTGGCGCCTAGGTGCTCCGTCGCGACCTTCAACCCGCTGCTGAAACCGTCCTCGTGAAATCCGTACTTGGTCCAGGCACCCGCGTAACTAATACCTCTCTTGTTCTGTATCCTGTCCAACATTCCCTGTGCCCTCACGGCAGATGGTGTATACAGGGGGTGTCTGTACTGAAACCGCCCCTGCACGGTCTTGGGATCCGGCTCGTGGAGTGGGTTCAACGTGACAAGCACATCTCCGAAGATTTCCCGCGGTATGTGCTGCAGTATGTTCATGTTGTACGTCAAGCTTACCTGATCAGTGTTGCTCCGACCAGACTCTGGGTTTGACAAGGTCAAAAAATTCCAGCTCGACCAGGCCTTCCTCGAGACTGGCATCAGGGAAAGATCCGAATGCAGAACAGCAACGTTTTCCGAGGTCTCAAAGCAAGACATGATTTGTCTCTCCTGAGGTGTGGCAGAATCTTGAATTATCGAATAAGCCTGGTCGCCGTGGGTGGCCAAAATCACATGATCGTAAACTTCAGACTTGCCGCCTTCAAGATGCAGGCGGACACGACCATCTGCGTCATTTGAGAGTGACTTGACCGGCGTGTTCAGGAACAGGTGATTGGGAGGGAACCCCCTCATGACGGCGTCTACGTACGCCTTGGAGCCATCAGGGATAGTCAGCCAGTCAGGCCTTTTAGAAATAGTTGACAGAAGATGATGGTTCCAGCTGGTTTTGTTTTTCGTTTGGTTAGTAAAAACAAAGTATAAAAATAGAAAGGAAGCAAAATGCCAGCCATTCGATTTCCAAAGAACGGGCAACCTACAGAAATCGGACGAGCGTGATAGCCGGGAACTCAAGTAAACACTTATCCGGACTTGTGCTCCACACACACGCCGTCATGGGAATGAGGTAATCATCGCGGAACGCGTCCGAGTACCCTTCGCGCTCGAGGTAATGACCAATCGATTCATCCAAGTCAATTCTCTTCTTTGAGTTGGGGTCATGACCCTCCTCATACCGCAAGAGGTCAAGAGCAAGCTGGTTGAAGCGCACGATATCGAATATCATCCGCCACATCCGCCACGAGAAAACATTCCTCAACTGGCAGAAGATGGCCCCGAGGCTCGAGCCAGCCCATTCGAAAAAGCCATGGTCACGCGAGATTCCAAACGACATCTCCGTCACTGCGGTTGGAACTCCAATCTTCTTGAGGAAGTTGATAAAATTGGCTGCGATAATGACATCATCTATTAGGCACGACGGATGGCGATGAAGATGAGTTGGGCATATTACTCACGGTAAGTAGCTGTGTTCATGACAATGAACCCCGTGTCAACCATCGTGGTGTACTTTCCATGACGGAAGGGGACAGTATTCGTATGGCCGCCTAGCCGTCCGGCGGCTTCGTACAGATAGACATCATGATGCGTGCGGTTCAGTGCCCACAGCGCGGCTATTCCGGCGGAGCCACTGCCGACGACGGCGACCTTTTTTCTAGGGACGCGGTGAGTAGGTGACGATGGCATTGTGGGAAATGTGTTTATAGAATAGTAGTAGATAAAACAAAGCAATTTTCAGATCAGAGTCATCGACGTCGACGACATCCGATGGCAGCTGAGAAATGAAGCACCAAAGAAGAAAAGAAAAATAGAAAGAGAAAAAGAAAAAAGTAATATAGGGAGAGATTCAGATAATATGATATTGAACACAATGGCTGGGACACAGACAGGTAAAGAACTAGAAAAACCTAAAGGCACCAAAATACCAGCGATAGCGACTGGCTAACGTACTAGAAAAGTAGATAGTGATCGTTGCATGCAGTTCGAGAGGAGAGAGAAACATGTGTAAGAAGAAGATAGATAGTGGGAAAGAAAGGTGACGTCGCGTGCCGCAAGCTGAAGTCAACTAACCGGTCTAGCGTTCAGAGACATGCAGCCTCAACGTGCGTGTGGTGACAGAGATCGAGAAGTAGCTGAGGAATCCAAAGACTTACATAGAATCGGACGTTGCCATGACCGGGTAAGCTGTTCTTGGAAAGTATGTGAGCGGGTACTGACCAGGCGCTCCTGGCTTGTTTCAAAACCTGAGCAAAGATGGGACGAATGCAGAGAATACTGGACCTGATTGTCCGAGAGTACAATTGATCGTTCGACTGATGCACTCGTGTGGATTTCGAGATACGGTTACTACTGTAAAAACTTTAAAAAGACCTGGCTGGGCTTTTCTTCGGTACTGTGCTGTAATGACTGCACCTAGGCTTGCCAAGGTACTTGTAGCTTCCAATCTAGGTTGGAGGAGCTAGGTTTAAATGGGAGAAAGACATCTCGGGGCGGCCTAGTACCAAGTGTGGAGTAGCGCCTAGCGGTAGATTCTCAAGTCCGCCGCGAGAAAAAGTCACACCGCGGTCTTGTGAATGGTCCGCACACCGTAGCCACCCATGTCCGATAACGAAAAGTAGGTGAAGCGACAGCGGAGGTCTTTCAGATGTCATGAACTACAGTAGGCAAAGATAAAAAGAAAAAAAAAAATAAAAATCGCGCAGAGAAACACAAACGGGCTTGCAGGAATCAGGACCCATACTACTTACTGTAGATCTAGAGCCCTGCTGCAGTGCACCCATTTACAGACAATCGGTTTGTTTTACTTCACGTCACATCTCGTCCGCAAAAAATCACAATGTCGAGGCTCAACGGGACCGAACACCGATACGTCGCGAAATCGCAACCAGAGCGTCCAATTCTTATAAAGCGCCTTGTTCTTCTCCCCGGGTAATACAACTCCTAGTCCATGAGAATATTGAGATCTGGGAGCCTAAATTCTGCGTCGCCGGGTGATGATCAACTTTGGAGGAGAAGAAAGGAAGCGCGAGAGGGTCTTTGAGGCAGCAAAAATTTGCGCGCACGATAGAAATAGTCGGACTGCGAATTCGAGTCGGCACGTGATAAGCACCTTTTGTGGCTGGGGAACTATTTGCGGAGTAACTACGGTCGGAAACTTAGTGGCTTCGAGTCATGGTACGTGCTCGTTAACGCGCCTTTTGCCAGAGAGCGGCAAGAGTTGGTTTCGTCTCACTCACTCATGTCGACCCGCCTGGGTCCGCCTCTGCATTCGGTCGACAATCAATCAATCAATCAAACCCACCCGGAACCTTACTGATCAATCGACATCCACCACATCCACCCGACTGCATAGACTACGACAGCTGCTGACGAAGACGACAGCAAGAACTAAACGACGAATCTTGTACACACTACTCTCCACGGAAACTCAAAAAAAAAAAAAAAAAAAAAAAAAAACTCACAATCAAAGCCCGCACAGCCATATCCCTCCTCTTCAGCATCCAAAACGCCCAACTCGCAAGCCACCTGTTCCCCTCCCTCGCGGCGGCGGCAAGAACCTCCTCCTCGAGCAGCCGCCTCAGCACGGGACCGCCATCGCCCTCGTAGACGCGCGCGACGGCAATCGCGAGCTGAATGTCTCTCAGCTGATTCAGGCACACGTTGACGGCGTCGTGCAGGTGGTCGGCCAGGAGGAAGAAGGCAGCCGCGTACTCGAACCGACGCTTGCTCATGAGCGCGTAGGCGTTCTTGAGCGCCGTCGTCCGCCACTTTGGGTCCTCAAAGTTGTTGGCGAGCAGCTTCTGCGTCGCCTTTTGCTCCCTGTTCCACGACGCCATCCGCCACAAGCCCTGCAGGACCGTCTTCTTGCGTAGTGCCAGGTAGTACAGGCTGCAGTCCACCGGGTTCTTGAGGTCGCTCTTGGTGTACTCGTTGCGTGCAATGACCTCGAACTGCCGTCTCTGTAGTGCCCATTTTTTTTTTTTTTTTTTTCGTCGTCAGCATCCTTTGGATTTGCTTTCCCAGTCTCAAGAATAGTACTAGTAGACCCAATAAAAAAAAAAAAAAACATGCAGCAATGCAATGCAGAAAGAAACAAGAGAAACAAAGACTTACGACTGCCCCAATATCACCTAGCCACATAAACATGCCACTCTCCCTGGCTCCCTCCCACTTCAAGCTCCCATGGTTCTGCCTCTCCACAAAGTCGACCAGTATGTCCTGGCTCTCCGAGTGGTACGCCCAGTTGATCTCTCGCCAACCCATGTGGGCCTCGCTGGTCCTGCCCTTGCGCAGCGCGTGCTGCCGGAGTGAGAGCACGAAGCGCGCTCCGTTCTCGTCCATGCTTCGCCGCTGCGACTCGACCAGCCCTGCGCACTCGACAATGTCCACCAGTTGGATCTGCTCGTGCCCCGAGAGCTGCGTCAGGTCCACCCGCGTCAGCTTCTCGTTGATCTTTTGCGCCAGCTCCTCGTCAAACGCCTCCCCGTCGACGTCGTAGTCTCGGCTGCTGGACATGAACCCGCCCGAATCCTGCCTTGAACCGCCTTCTGTGTTGCCGCCGCCATCACCACCACCACCACCACCACCGTAGAACTCTCCCATGTCCAGTCCCAAGTAGTCATCCACAACTTCCCCTTCGACCCAGTACTTTAACGTCTTCCACAGCGCCAGTAATATCTTCCTCAGCAGCCCGGTTCTTCCGGCCAGCATGCATTGGCTCAGGAACTGTGGGTGGAAGACGGGCAGCGGCCCGTTCAGCCTCTGCACCACGTCGAACAGATCCCATCTGCTACTTGCGCCCTTGCCGTGCAGCCTCTCGAGTCTCAGGCCCTCCACCAGCGACGAGCCGGCAGCCGCTGCGGCCACGTCGTATTGCCGGTCGTGCACAAACAGCTGGTTGCCCGCCCCTATGACAAGGTGCCCATCGCCAAGCCATGTCGAATCGCCTATCGGATGCGGCGTCATCTCGCGGATGCTGATCTCACGGATCGGCGCCCACGCCGGGCCTTTGTTGAGGTAGTCAAACCGCATTTCCGACAGGAGCACCACGCGATGCGGGAACCCGACCGCCAGCACCGACTGCTTGTCGGGCGTCAGCGTCCAGTCCAGATCGTTGATGACGCCGCCCTCGTCAAAGTCCTGCGCGTACTCGAGCCGCGCGCCACGAATGTCCCAGATGGTCAGGCTGCTCCTACCGGCGTTCACCAGGGCGGCCCTCTTGAGCGTGCTCCCGCTTACAAGGCTTGGATTCTGCAGCCCCGTCTCCATGGAGCATGTGGTGAGCCACTCGACCTGTGAGTTTTCCGTGTCCACTCGCGCCGTCAGGAAGTCGACCCGCCCCTGGTGCGTGTACGACACTGCCACGTCCCGCGCGAACACGTCCAGGAATCCTGATATGGTTGGCGACGACCCGGCCGGGTCTACAGGTAGCACATATGCCAAGTCGTCGGTTCCCTCTAGGTCGAACCTGCAAAACTCCCTGATGGACGCTGACATCCTGCCATTCCCGTTGATGGCAGTAGCATTGTTGCCCCTTTCACTCTCCTTTGGCGATTCGGGCAGTCGAAGCTCCCACACGACACCCTTTTTCTCCGCTGTGATGGTCGCGATATGCACGACCCCAGCCGTTCCGTTCTGCTGCTTAGGCAAGCTGACCAGACACAACGGCTTCCCCTGGACCGTATAACCCGTCTTGGCCAGTACCCTCGGCGATGTGGAAGTCCGACAGTCCCAGAGCGCGATGCTGTCGGCACGCAGGAACACGACGAATTGACCCTTGCGCAGCACGCAGATGCGGTGCATGTGGCCCATGTCGGCCACCATGGCCAGCAGCCCGAGGCTCGTCTCGCGGGCCCCGAGCTTGTGCTTCCACATGTTGCACTCGCCGTCCCGCGTCCGGCTGACAATCGCCCGGCCCGAGATATCACGCACGATCTTGCGGATCGGCCCCGAGTGGCCAGACCAGATTCCCCGCAACCTGAGCCTCGGTTCATCGCCGCTGCTGGGTCTTTGGATCAGCATGTCGGCCACGTTGGCCTCGTAAACGCTAATAGTACCCCGAAAGTCGTGTATCAGGATGTTCATGTGACCGCCGGGCTTGTTACAAAAGTTGTACACGGCGACGCGGTGTTGCCTCTCGTCCAGTGATAGAATCGACATCCAGTCAAAGTCCTTGGATACAACATGCGCGGCATTAAACACCTTCCTGTCCTTCTTGGACGCGCCCTTGCCTCCGCCCACGTTCTCTAGCGCCCACGCCGTGAGACACCCCCTGGCGTCCATGACCACGCATAGCTCCGGGTTTTGATTCGCCACGGCCACGACGTGCTGCAGGCCCATGTCGTCCTCCTCAGCCCCTGCTTCTTGCACAGCCGTCTCCACCGCAGCACTAAGGTCCCGTCCGTGGATTATGAAAGCCCACCTAATATCCGACTCCCGGCCCTGGATGGCCTCTGCCAGATCCAGCTGGCCCCAGAGCTGCAGGTGGGAAGTCCCACCGTGCGCGTCGCCGGGCGCCCATACCCGCAGCACCTTGTCCGAGCAAAACGTGTAGAGCACGTTTTCCATGGTCTGCTCTACGTGGTGAGGCCTCCGCCACTCTATCCTCGTCACGGGTGCCGGGTGCCGCAGGTACACAAAGTCGAAACGGACCCCGTCGGACCCGAAGCTCAGCCTCCTCCACACCTTGACCAGGCCGTCGAGGTGGCCGCAGCAGGCTATGAAGGCCGAGTCGTACGAAAACTCGGCGCATTGCACCGGCCCCGCGAGGTCTTTGGTCCATATACATGCCGGGTCTGCATCAGACGTCTGATAGACCTTGAGCGCCGCCCTTGCCACCAGGAGCTCCTCCGACGCGCCCCACGACAGCGAGATGGGCGTGCTGCCAGTCGCTTCACCGTCCGCGTCTGCAAAAGGCTCAAAGGTCGACTGCAGAGCCCACTTGACGGCATCAAACTCCTGTCCAAACGGCTTGTAAATCCTCACCCAGCCATCGGTGGCAGTGGCTATCTTGCCGCTGGCCTCATCAAAGGCTATCGCGCGGAGGGGGGACTCGTCATCGTCGTATACGGTCTGAAGGAGGGTCTTGTGGTCCGAGAGGATGGCGAAGGCATTGCCGGTTATGTATACCTAGACACGTTTTTAGGAAGTTTAGCATCTTCCTTGGCATATGCAGCAGCAAGTGGGTAGGGCGGGGTGGTTTGTGTGATGAGAAACCCATCTGGCAGCCTTACGATTATGCGCCGAGAGTCCCAGAATCCAGTCGAGACGGCCTGTGACGCGGACTCGGGCTTCCCGGGGAGAACGGCCTTCATGCTCGGCGGGGTGCTGCGGTCAAGACATGTCCGCATACAGGGGCGTTGGGAGTTCAACAGTGACAGTGGTCAGTGAAGAAGCGAATCGGACGATGCTGACAGGTTTGCGACGGACGAAATTGGGTAGCGATGGTCGTGACTAGGGCTCAGAAATGGCGACTCGAGTCGCGCCGGGGTTAAGCCTTCAAACGTTTGTAATAGCTACTAGTTCCTTTTTTTTTCGCGTGAGGTTTGCCGTCGTTGGTCAATGGCTTGACAGAAAGTCAACCTATGTTGAGAGAATAGGAGGTCGCACTGGTCGTTGAACGAGATACGTCACAAACTGGAGCTTTAGTGAAACTGCGTGTCCTCCGCTATGGGCTCCGCTAACGGACCGCTGGAGAATGCCGGGGCGCTTGACAAAGGGTCCACAGCACGCCGCAGCCCTGCAAATTAACCGCGCAGGCGCCAAGATGCGTTCATGGTATTGAAGACATGGAATGGAGATTGGTTTAACTAATTAAAATGCAGAAAATTTGGAGGGGGGGAGGGCTTTATTTTCTGTATTGTTCCGATCTAACATGCATCCGATGTCGTATGAAATATATGGTATAATGGTACAGAGTATACAGTAATACAGATCACTGGCCAGTTTGTGACTCGCCGGCAAATAAAAAGTCTCTTTGCATCTCCTAAACCCACGTTGCCGTCGAGGCCCCAAGAAAGCACCACAGCCTCCGCAATGCATTCTCTGTAGCCCTTCTCCCCGGACTATGAGCTTTTCTGCTCCACCCAGCCCCTGAGATCCTTGATCTCTCCGTTGTTGTCATATCTCGCCTCTGCGAGCCAGTCAGTAAACCCAGTAGGGATGCGTAGAACCATCACCAGAGAACTAAAGACAAGAGAAAACTCACTAAAAAACGTATAATTCAACGTAACAGTCTCGATTCCCCTCATGTTCAAATCATGCAGCAAATCCGGATCCAGGTAGAAAAACACGGGCATGTCGACCGTCTCGCCGGCGTTGAGCCTCTGCTCCTCGAAGCAGAAGCACTGAATCTTGCTAAAGTACGGCGCGACCTGCGCGGGCGTGACGCTGTACGTCGCCACGCCGATGATGTCCTGGTCCGAGTTGTTGGTGGCCTTGTAAAAGGCCAGGGCCGTCTCGCCCGGGAGGACGCGCACCTCGCGCTGCTGTGGCACAAACTTCCACGGCAGAACGTCCGACACGCACGCGTTGAACGTCACCTTGATCCGCTTCGCGCTCGTCACGGGCTTGAGCCGCTCCGAGAGCTCCATCTCGTCGTCACCCGAGGGACCGTGACCCGGTGCCCGCACCGGCTGGCCACCCCAGCCC
>NC_043743.1:187945-272783 GCF_004337985.1 Pyricularia pennisetigena
AAAAAAAAAAAAAAAAGCATCAAACACTTTTGAGAGAAACACACGCTCCATACACCACCACCAAACACTTCCGACCAAACTCCACCAATCCCGCCCGCCATGTCCAACCCCCTCGACGCCGAACCGGGCACTGAGCTCTTCGCCTCGTACGAGGCCGAGCTCAAGCTCGTGCAGGCCGACCTCTCGCAGAAGCTCGACTCGATCCCGGACCTGACGGGCGAGCCGCGCAAGGCGGCCCTGTCCCAGGCGAGCCGGGCGCTCGAGGAAGCCGACGAGCTCCTCGGCCAGATGCGGCTGGAGAAGCAAAAGAACATACCGTCGGGCTCGCGCGCGCGGGTGAACCAGCGCTTCCGCAACTACGAGACGGACGTCGACGCCGTGCGCCGCCGGCTCGAAGCCCTGGCCAGCGACCGGTCCGCCCTGTTTGGCGGCCGTTACCAGGACAACCCGTCCGGGAGCGGCGGCGGGTCGGCGTCGGACGTCCAGCTGGAGCAGAGGGAGCAGCTGCTCCGCGGCACCGACCGTCTCGACCGCAGCAGCAGGCGGCTCAAGGACAGCCACGCCCTCGCGCTCGAGACCGAGGCCATCGGCGCATCGACCCTGCGCGACCTCGCCCACCAGCGCTCTCAGATCCAGCACACCACCGAGGTCCTCGTCCAGAGCGAGGGCTACGTCGACAGGAGCGTCAAGACCCTGAGGGGCATGGCGCGTAGGTACTGTTATCCTTCTCCCTTGTTACTTTTTTTTTTTTTTTTATCATTCCCACCGGATCCTCTTTGGTGGCGAGACCATGACCAGCTGACTGACTCGTCTATCATCTACTCAGGATGGCTACCAACCGCATAATAACCATCGCCATCATCACCGTCTTGGTTATGCTCATTCTTGCCGTCATTGTTAGCAAGTTCAGGTAGAGAGATACGGCTGTATTATGTTCCTTTTTTTTTTTCTCTCTCTCTCTCTTTTGTTTGCCTTCGCGAGGATAAATGGAGTTTTTGGAGTTTTCTTTTGCAAGCCTGCAACCAGTCAACAACAATCATGTAAATATATCACCTAGTCCACAATACGAATATCTGCTGGTGTTTGTGCTATCATCATCGCACCACCTTTTTTTTTTTTCATGAAACCGAAATAAAATTCAAAACGCCCTTTTCCCTTTTGTACTTTAGAAAATTACCACACTGAAACTTGGATATCAAACTAAGGTATGTTCCACAACGGACCATTCCTCGAGGCCAATCATCAGGGCTGCATCAAAGCTATCTCCTTCCCTTTCCAGGGCTTCGCTTCCCGACACCAGCAGCAGCCGGTCCACGTTGTTTGCCTTCGCCGAGCCCTCTTCGCCCAGCTGCGATGCCACCCTTTCCGCCCCTCGCGCTGCGATCCGGCCTGCCGCCACGGCCACGACCACCACCGCCTCCTCTACCCCTGCCGGCATCCCTCTTGCCCTTGAGCGCGACAGCAACCTCCTCCTCACCATCATCCATCTCCTCATCCTCATCGTCCCGGCCCTTCTTGTTGCTCCACTTCAGCTTGCCCCTGAGACCCTTCTTGGGTGCATCCTTGCCCTTGAGGGCAGCTACGTAGGCGTCCACGCCGCCACCCTCGGCCTCTGCCGGATCCTCAGTCTCCATCCTGTCGTCATCATCATCCCGACCCAAGATCAACTTGCCGTCCAGGTCGGTCTTGGCTTTCGTCTTGCCCGCCTTGCGCATCTTGAGCGGCTTCGTAGATGATATCTTGGCCAACGCGCTGCGGCCCAGCAGGTCAAGCGGCTCGTCCTCGTCTTCGACGATGTAGGTCTTGCCGCCCTTGCCGCGCCCTCGAGCCATGTCATCATCCGAGTCATCCGAACCGCTATCATCCTCGTCGCTGTCGAACAACGCCTCGTCGTACTGGCTCTCGAACTGGTTTCTCCTCTTGCCGTGTGCGCCATCATCGGCATCATCACCATTCTCCTTGGCAGCCTCCTTCTTCTTCTTGCTCCTCTCCTTCGTCTTCCTAATGCCCGTGATGAGCTTCTTGTCTGCCTCAGGGGTATACTTGTTGACGGTGTCGAATCCAAATCTCCTGACCAGCCTCTCCATGATGTGCTTGACCTTGGACCGGAAATGTCCCTTGTGCTCGTGGCTTGCCGTCATGATGCACGGGATGAGGGAAGGAAGGCGGGGCATCATCATCTCCACGGGCAGGCTAGTGATGCACACCTTGACGAATCCCAAGATGCTCTTGACCAGTTCCCGGTTGTTTGACGTGAGGAACAGCTCGACGGTCTTAACAACATCATCGAGAGTCTCCTGGCTCACTTCGGTGTGGAACTCGAACAGAACTCGTGTGATGGCAGTCACAGACGCTGACATGACATGCGGAGTATGACTTGCCAGTCCAGCGCCCAGCATGGTGAAGAACTCCTCGATGCTTGCAGTAGCAGGCGGAGCGTCGTCTGGCATATGTGGCACCTTGCTGTTGTTGATTGTCGCACCCTTTTCTGCCACCATAATCTGCCCAATTTGAACAAGCAGATCAAACGCGGTGTTCCTTGCACGTTCGTTATGTTCCTTGCATGCAATGATGACCTCGGGCACTATGGAGGGGATAAAGTGTAATGAGGTGGCAGGGATGAAAGGCAGAAGGGCACTGATGGCGGCCAGTCTCTCACGTCTTGCTGGGGCTGAGACCTTTTCGGCACTGGACAACAAGAGCGTCTGAAGCTCCTGGTGACGTTCCTTGAGTGCCTCTTGACCAATCGGAGATTCGGCGAGTCGTGGTATCAGCTTGTAGGCTTTTTTCTGTAGCTGAGGGTCCTCATTCTTGAAGACCACTATAGAGGCCATGTTGAACAAAGCGGTGAAACTTGTCCGGGGAAGGTAAATCGACATGGTCACGACGAGATCCATGAAGGTGTGTGACGCTGATGGTACCTTGTCCCCGCTTTCTTGAGCCTTTTGCCCAGCCGGCTTGCCAGCAGCCTCCTCCAGCTCGGTGGCAAGCATCTTGCACAGACGGTCGAATGTCTCTTCCAACTCCTTTGCGGGTGTGATACTGAGGTATGCGTTGATGGTCTGAAGGATCGGTCCGCGGGTTTGTGGTAATGTCTGGCTGTAGACGTTGAACAGCACGGCGAGGAAATTGCCCGCAGTGTTTCCGAGGTACTCAAGATTCTTCTTGGCCTGGGCTTGCGACAAACGGCTCTGAAGCAGCAAATCATCGGGGCCTTCTATTGACGCTATAGCCTGGTTGGACTCGACCAGAGTTCTCAGAGCTCTGCACACGTCAAGCCGCAGCTCGACCTGTTGGTAGAGGAGGTTGGACAGCTGCTCGGCAAACGCATTGTCAAACGACTCTTGCAGATCCAGAGGTAAATCGCAGTATCCAGGCAGACATGACCATATCTGCTGGACCACAGTCTCGTAGATCTTGATGGTCATTGTCTTCTCGGCGTCTCCATTGTCCAGGACCTTTTGGAACATGAGCTCCGAAAGGGGAACGAGCTCTTTCCTGAAATGTGCGAGATCCGTGTTTGTTGTGTAGTCACGCAGGAGGGGGAGCAGCCAAACGCGCCCAGGCTGGTCCTTGCTTGGCCGGGCCAGATTCAAGGGCAACGCACCCAGAACAGCTTCCGGGCCCATGGCCCTGATAGCCTTGCCCAGCAGCTCGTCGGCCTCCTTTTTACCCAAGAAGGCGTCGCTGCTTCGAAGGTCTCCAACCACTTTCACGACATTGACGAGAAGCGGGTTAGTCCTCCATCTCAGCGAGTCGAACATGGCTCCAATCACCGTAAACGTCTGTGGCCATGCTGCTTGGTACTTGACACTGAGAAGGCCCTCCACCGTATTGGCTAATTTTTCCAGAACTTTTTCGTCATATATCGAGGGCTCCAGAATGACCTCGGACGGAATGCAGTTTGCCAGGAATGAGACCAGGCATTCGGATGCTGAGGTCCGGATATTCTCCGAATGCGAGTCCAGGTACTGAGCAGTAGAGGCAAAAACCTCGGGCAGAGCCTGGAACGTCTCGGCCGGCTCCATCTGCGCAGACACATCGTACGCTCTGGAGAGAATAGCAATCCACGGGGGCAGTAGCTGGGTGTCGTTAGCCGACGGGTGCAGCTCGGTAATGATCTCCAAGAGTCGCGGCATCTTTGCGCGCGCAACCTCGTCCGCCATGCCCTCAAAAATCATCTCAAACACGTCAAAGACAGCCATGGTCAGGTGGTCATTTCCACTCCTCGCGATTCCCAGCAGCAACTCGCACAGGGGCTCGATCTTCTTGCTGGGCCAACCACCACAGGCAGACGCAATCGACCTGGTGAGTTGCAGCGCATGGATTAGATCCGGGTCATGCGCGGACTGTGCTGCCTTCTTCTCGCCCCGCGATGCTGCCGTCTTTTCCTTCAGGCTCGTCATGACAAACTCGGCACACATGTCTGCCGCCGGGTGGTCTAGTGATGGACTCGGAGGTGGGTTCTTGAGTATGGTTCGCAGGCTGTCCTGCGCTCGCTTCCGGATCTTTGGCCGGTGGTCCAGGGCGAGGTTCAACAGCCCAGCCACCGCCCTTCGCGGGCTGATCTGGGTCACCGTCATGTTCCATGACGCAGAATCCTGAGCTAGCAGCAGGGTCTCGAGGCAGCCGATGGACGGCCGAAGGAGTGGAGCCGGCGCATCTTGTCGGGCGAGCGCCGGAGCGATTTGTGTGAAGATGGTGGTGAACTTTGCGCGGAGAAGAGGCTGCGCGACAAATGGTGCAACAATGTCGAGGAGGTAGACGAGAGAGATGGCACGGTCTTCGGCGATAGTCTCGCCTGAGGCTGCACGGCCAAGGAGGCTGAGAAGAACTGCAAAGTAGCCAGCAGCCGTCGGTTCTTGTTTTTGTTCTTTGAGAGTTTCATCTATGGCCGCAAGAACAACCCGAGTCTGTATTATAACCCACGCAGAGTTTGTCAGTTTTTTTTTTTTTTTTTTTTTTTTTTTTTTTTTTGCACTTGCCATGAGCGCCAACTGGTGAAACGGGAAAAAAATGCTAACATACCGCTCGTTGGCTCTCGAGATTCGGAGCCCTGATCTTGTCCAGTTTCTCCGCAAGAGTCGCCATCTTGACCAAGTGCCAAGTAAAACAGGCGATCAGTTGATTGTGCGGTGTTGCGAGGTACGCTCTCCGGATCGCAAGCTACAAATTGACCGACTTGGAAATATTTCGCCGTATACCGCGAATCGGCCGCACATAGTTTTGCGGGGGACCAAAAAAAAAGTTCCTTATCGTATCGGAGCGGGGCTTGGCGATAAGCCATCAGATCATTTTAGACCAGGGGCCAAATATTGTAGGAGTAGACTTCTACATTGTACGGACTATAATCAGCTACAGGGTAGGCCAGATAGACTCATCAGCTCCGGTCGCAAGTCGAATTTTACCCTGCATCGAGGGATCAAAGTCAAGCACCCACCCCTCTTTGTTACTCTGCTCCTTTTTTTTGTCTTAGGTTCCTTCGGCCGTTCCAAACACCACGCGGGGGTAGATACTATTGCTTAGCTCGAATTCAAAATCAACTCCTTCCTGCCTTGACTTTCGCATACAATCCTTCAGACAAGCCATGCATGAACTCATTCTACTTTGACATTTTTTTTTCGAGTCGCCGACAACCCAGTCGTCTCGAATTTGGAGTCGAGACAAGTAGATTTATTTTGAGTGATATTGCTTCCTCATCGAATGGTGAACAAATGAAGAAGATATTTCAACCTCTTCCTGCATCAAATATCATCATCTTTACTCTCGATTTCACCAGAGCCAGATCGCCAGCATGCTTCTGATCGTCACGTTTCAACAGACCGATGCCGCCACTGTATTCCAGCCACCCAGTTGATGTATTTCCGCATGGTATACACGCCAGAAGCATCCACGTAAGCTCGGATTTGATTCCACAACCCGGGGATTCTTTAGCAGAACCCGCCAGGTAACGGGTGATGCCGTGGCTGATTTTTTTTTTTTTTTTTTAAACAAAAAAAATCCTCAAACGCTGCTGTCCAGATTGACAAAGCGCCATGGCAAAGTTTCTTTCTCTCTTCACCCCAAGCTTGCCGTCAAGAGCTGCTTTGCATGGCATCGCGTATCTTATTATTGAGGGACCCATCATCAAACGGTTGTGGTGATGAAATAACCCACACCCAAATCATATGTCCTCCCCACCGCATGAGCATAGCCTAGGCCTAGCCCCTTGCCCTGGTGGGCCACTCAGTTTGGGAAAATTCCCGCCCCCATAGTGCGGTGCGGCGGTGCGGTCGAACTCGGAATTGCTGTCTTGGTTGTAGCTGGTTTGGGGATTACCTTATTCGGGCTGTTGTTGTAGGGGGCGGGCGTGAAATTATGTTTCACAAGGCGGCGGGACGAATTCGCGCTGATACCTTATGTAGGTAGGTACTCTGACGTTTCCATCTAGGTTTACACTGGGGTGAATCGTCTCAAAAGTGACTTGCTTGATAAGGGGGTCCCTAGATAAACAAATAGAAATCAACAAAATAATGTCAACATGCCTACAAAATCAAGCAAACTCATTATCCGCCTCCTCGATCTGCTCCTTGATCCGCAGCAATATCGTCGTCTTCCACTTGTCCAGCTTGGTCATGCGGTCGAACGCGACCAGGTCGTCCTCGAACTTCTCCCTGTCGTTGCCCTCGACGCTCTCGCAAATGTCGGCCAGGAGCTTGTATTCGCGCGTGCTGGGGAAGGTCGGGTCCATCTCGGTGTACTTTTCCAGCGCCCTGCGCGCCGAGACCATGTCCTTGGTGGCCAGGTGGCACAGGCCACCCTTGAGGAAGTAGTCCTTGACCGAGTACTTCATCAGGTTGTTGTTGATGGACGCCTGCGACACCTTTTCGTACGCCTCAATCGCCTTGTAGTAGTCGCCGTCCAGCGCCGCGATGTCGGCCACCTTGAGCCAAAGCTTGTTTGACAGTCTAAGATGCGCCGTGTTAGTGCGCGTGTACAAAGTCGTTTTCTCCCGGGGTCGCCAAGTCAGGGACGTCTGGGACCAAGTGGCAAAACTCACACAGCGGCTCCGTCACCCTCATACCATCCAGCGGCAGCCTCGTACGCCTCCATGGCTTTCTTGAGGTCTCCAACCTCAACCTCAAACATCTCACCCACGTTCTCCTTGAAGGTCGCCGCCCGCCTGAAGTTGCCCTTTCTACAGTATTGTGCGATCGCCATCTCGACACACCGGGCCGCATCTTCCGGGCTCGTCTTTCGGTAAGCCTTGAATGCGTCCACGTACGTGTTGGCCGCGTCGTCCGGCTCGTTCAGCTTGCCGTTCTGGATCTGCGCCGCCTTTTCGAAAGTCTGCCCGGCTTCCCTCTCTGTTTGTCGGTGGTTCGCCGTCGGACGTCAGACGTATTGCCCATGGTTCGTATGTGTGGACGTCTTGCTAGAGAAATTTTACAGGGCGACAGGCAAACGTACCAGACTTTTGCATCTTGAACGCATTCGCCGCCTGTATGTAGTAATCGGCCGCCGTCTGCAGCTTTTCCTCCTTGCCGCCAAAGAAGCTGAAGCCGCCCGAGGCGCTTGCTAGCGCCTTGTCTGCCTACCCTCCGGGATTTTTTTTTTTGTTTTCCGTCTCGCACATCAGCAAATCTGAGCGGCCTTTTGCCGTTGAAAGGCGGGGTTGTTGAACTTGCATATCGATAGTATACCAACCTTTTGCAGAAGCGCGCGGGGGTCTTCAGCCATTTTGTAAGTGATTTAATGTCGTTGTTGGTTAGAATTTTGTTGTCTCTGGAGGAAAGGCCTGTCGTCTGGATTTTGCGACGTGTCGATGTACTAATAGTATATCTCAGGGTGGAGGTGTCAGATCGAGTCTGAGGAGCGGCTACTCTGATGGATACTACGTCAGTGAACACGCTACTGCGGTTGGAGGTTTGGTATGTGGGGCAGCTTAACGGCGGACAGCGGCGGCGGCTGGGCGGGCGCGGCCAGGGTCTAAGACCCACTTTTGTCGGCATGGACAAGAAGCAGGGTTCCTTTTTTTTGGCGTTTGAGATCACGGGCGTCCTTGTTGCGCTGCAACGAAAATATCGTCATTAATACAGTTAATTAAACAAAAACTATATCGACATTTCACTTTAATATCCTGCCATAATACTCTCACATTTCCATCTCAAAACAAAATCCCAAAAACAAGGGAAATGGTCAACTCAAGCAGAGTCAGTTCACGCCTAAGCGGGGCTTTGCGCCAGCAACAAAAGATCTCAACCACGTGCATCACAACGCGTCAACTGGGAACGAGCCCATCATCATTATCATCATCCTCATCACGGCAGCATCAAAAACAAAACATAGACTTCAAAGCGCTCCTGTCCCGCCCGACCTGGTCTGTCCGCTCCCTCCTCCCACCAAACACAACTTCCCCCGAACCATCATCATCACCACCATCATCATCCACAACGACAATATCCACCTCCCAACTAACCCACCTACACGCCCTCTCCGCCCTACCCAACCCAACTATCCCTTCCACCCTGGAGTCCCTCACCCGCACCCTTCAGTCTCAATTGCACTTTGTCCGCGCCATACAGGCCGTCGACACCACCGGGGTCGCTCCCCTATCCGCCATCCGGGACGAGACGGCCGCCGGCCGCAGTGAGCAGACCGTCACGCTTGACCACCTGGCCGATGTGCTCAGGAGCGAGAGACCCATCGGTCGTGCACGGAGGCCCAGGAGGTTGAGAGCCACTGCCGCCACTGCGGAGGTTGCAGAGGCTGGCGGGGTCAGTAGACATGGGGAGCCAGGTTGGGACGTCCTCGGGGCTGCAAAGCGTCGGGCTGGACAGTATTTCGTTGTGAAGAGCTCTTCCACAAAACAGGAACCTTGAAGGATAGCATCAAGATTATGTAAAGAGGATGGTAGGCATATCTTCCGTCCAAAATATATTTGTTGCATCCTCATCTGTAATAATTACATCGACAAAGCCGCGGCGGAACCACAAAGCCACGAATAATCGTGAATTCGTGGTTCATCGACCAGAGATATCGTAAGTAAACTTGCCAACTTGCACCTGCCCCTTGGGCTATTCTCTCTGTACGCCCCGGAAAATGCTATGAGGAGATTCGAACTAACGCCATACGCAAACAAACAGACAAATAATGCAAAGCATGCCTCCATCGCATCTCAGTTGTAGATGCTATTTGTGCTCCATTCAATGCGACACCCAATATAATGCAACAAATCCATTTCCCCCTTTTTTTTTTCTCGTATTTTTCTTCTTGTTTTCCATCGTGCTACTCAGCCTGTCTTTTAATTCTTCTTCCTGTTCTTGGAACCTGGAATCCGACTCGCCGCCTGTTTCTGTCGGGGTGTGGTCAAAGGCACCGTTGGGTCTTTCTCCTCGGCCATTGCAGCCTCTTTGGTTGCAGCCTCTTCCCTCTTCTTGGTGGCGAGCTCAGCATTATACCTCTGCATCCGCTTGTCGTAGTCGATAAGGTCCTCGAGAACCCTCAACTCCTCTTCCTTGGCCGCGACAACCGTTCCATCAATGTCTTCCCAGCCTAGGTTCTTAAGAATGGTGCCGACTAGATACTGGTACCGCAGATGGTTGGTGATCATAGCACTGGCGTTAACGTTCTCCACGCCGTTCTGCTTCTCGATGCATTGGAGGCCTGCTATGCCAAACTGGACGCACCCGTGTCGAACCAAGAAGGCGAGCATGTAGTCGTTCTCTGAATAGACGTTGATTAAGCGCCCCGAAACGGCACTTCTGAGAACAGACCACACTCGACTATCAGAAGAGACCGGTGCGCCCATTATAACCACGTTCTCGACGATTCCCAGCATGCGCCGCTCCGCCAACGCCATCAGGCAGTTGAAGATGACCCGTGCTCCGAGGCTGTACCCAACGAGAGTGACGCCGCGCTCGCCTTGGACGCGGTTCATAAGAGCCTCTGCGAGCACTGAGCCTGTTTTATCTGCCCTCACCATGCAGCTGCCCCAGAGATTGTCGACAATCTTACTTAGCTTGAGCAGAGCAGGTGGCCATTGCTCTAGCCAGGTCTTCTGCCCAAGGCTGGCGTACACCGTGGCGTTGCTCAGCATCTGGAAAGCTGTTGAGCCAGGGAGACTACTCTGACGAGCAACAAAATCCCCTTTTGCTTCTGACCAGGCCTTGCTGCGTGCCACTGTCACCAGCGCCTTGCCCATTTTGACGAGCGAATCCGCCTCCCACCGCAGTCCGTAGACTTCGCCGTGCGAACCAAATACTTCCCATGTTTCTCTAAGTCCGTTCATCCGAGTCACCCATCCATTTATGCAGAAGACAACCCGCAGCCTGCGGTTGTTGACACCGACCTCTCGCGCACCCCTGAACTCAGGTTCTGAAGTCGGGTAAAGGGGCAAAAATGCAAAGTCTGACACGTCTTTGGTGTAGGAGTCGATCATCTTGCCGGCGCCTCGGGTCCCGTAAATACCGAAGAGGGTTCCGACCACCATGTTGTTGTAAGCCATGGGCCCGAGGAGCCCGTTCGCAGTAGCAGGGCTGATGCTGGCACCACCGTCCTGAGCCGAACCGAAGCCGGCGGCTGCAAGGGGTGGAAGTAGACCACCATTCGCGGTCTCAGCCCGCATTCGTCGCATATCCTTCTTTTCGTCGGCTCTCTTGGGAATTTGTAGGTCCTCAACGCAGATCTCAGCAGCAAGGCGGGACAGTCCGTTGGCGACACGTACCTCGTCTCTAGCGAGCATGTGAGGAGGGACCTGCAGAGACGTGGCAAGGTAAAGCATCAGAGTTCTTGAATAGGCTGTATAAGTGTCGAGAGACAGCAGAAGCAGCAGCATTGAGTGGAGGATCAAGCGTCTCCTGGCCATTGGCAGAGTCGAGAGGCTGGTCACTGCCGGGGCGTAGAGCTGTACGAGTACAGCATCCGAATCCAGGACTGTGGAGGATTGCGAATCTAGGTTTGTTAGTGTTTTGAAGCACGTTAGTGACTAAATGAGTTTTGTGAAATACATACCATCTGAATGTTTCATAGGCGTCGTAAATCCTGGTCCTGCGCCCACCTTGGCCATGCTAGGGGCACCCTTAAAGGCGGTTTTTGCTAGGGCGTTGGGAGCGCCGGGATGATGGTGGCCGCCGGGCCCTGTTCGCGCAACCACGAGATCAGATACTCGCTTGGCGACAGCGGCTTGCCAGCGACGAATATTGGAAAGGGCATCTTTCTTGAGGTTCTCTAGGGTTGGAGTGAGCGGTGTCGTTCCGTTATGCACAAGAGGTGCGGGCTTAGCAGCATCCTGCTTGCTTTTGAGGCGGCTTATGGTTGACGGCCGACCATTATCCATGTTATCGATCTTGAGACCCATCATGTCGAAAATAGGGGGGAGATACTTCAAGGCCTTGGCATTGGGGGCACCTGCGTCTCCAGCGAGGGTTATCGGGGGAAAGTCGAAACTCCGCGTGACGTTGTCTCTCATGGTATCCGTTATGGTCGTGATGAGGGCCACTAACTCGTTCCTCTGTGGCAGATTTAGAAGCTCACTGACATCTGTGTCCCGCTTTGGCGGAGGGGGTCTCTTGCCAGGAGGCATCTTGGCTGACGACTCCTCCTCTAGCGACGGGCGCTGGGGAACGGGCACAGGAGAAGGTGGTCTGAAGGTGATAGTATACGAACCCGGCTCGTCCGAATCGTCATCATAGTTCTTGGCTGGATTGACGATTTGATCGTCGTCGAGGGTGGCACCAGGTACGGCGGCTGAGTGAACGTTGGGCTCTGAAATTGTGTTGCCCTTGTTGGCAGAAGCTGTTGTTGCGTTCCCTGCGTGGCTGGGCCTCGTTCCTTCCATACTGGATGCTTGCTGCAAGCCTAGGACGCAATTTTTCCTTTCCCCAAGTGGTAACCACTTGTATTGCAGAAGCGGCAGCTGTCAGCAGGTTGTGTCTTCCTTGACTCTTTTTTTCTTTTCTTTTTGAGAACGATCTAGGTCAAGCTTGTAGAATGAGGAAGGAAGTGTGATCTAGCACCTGCTCATAGGAACTTGGCAGATAGAAAGGGAAGGCAGGTCTTATGTTGAGACAAATCCTTTCTCGGTTCAGTCTTTGGATCAAAGCAGGCAGAGGAATGATGTGCTGTCTGCAAGCATCCTCAAGATACCAACAAAAGTTTGATTGTTATGCTGGATCTTGTTGCTGTCTGTTGGCTTTGTCTTTCTTTGGAGTGGCTTGCGTTGCCGTTGTTGAGATGTGGTATGAGACGAGGGTGAGATACGGCGTTGATTGTGCAGAGAAGATAGGTGACAACCAAGGAATCAATGTGTTAAAAGAAGATGCCCTTGATGAATGACAGATTCTACCTCAAAAGACCTGAGAGTCCAAGCATGGCACAAAGCTGCGTGTTTGTCATGGCTGTCACAATGATTTTGTGGGAGGTGGCACCTGGCCGGGTGGAAGATCGAAGGCAACGTTGGAGAGACATCAGCGGAATTTTGCAAGGCATTCGGTTGCCTTGTGGTCAGGGACATACTGAAAAGGAGCTGACCAAAGTCTGAAATGAGGTTGATGGCAATCTGAGGGGGATCTGAGAAAGTTGAGTAAAAGGAGCAGACACTCGTCAAACCGGGGACGACTTGACTTTTAAAAAAAAAAAAAAAAAAAAAAAAAAAAACTGCTCCGCCAGTCCCAGCCCAGGCAGATTGGTGCTGCACTACCTTTCTTGTTTGTTTGTCCGCATTGCGCGCTGTGTAATCAGCCATTCAACTTTCCAACGGCTACCTGCGTGGCCTGCCTATATTGCATAAGGTATTCGCCAGCAGCAAAGACGGGACAACCAAGACTGTGCATCTTGCCGGAAGCCCGCATGCGCATGTCAACAAAATTCCCACGTATGTACATTGCATTAGGCAGTCTTATGCTATAACCAGCAGCATGGCCACTAGCTTTCTCATTGCCGTACTTGACAGCTCCAATTTTTATTGGGCAAACATCGCCTTGGGTCAAGCTGTTGGTAGTATAATAATCCACGACCTTGGTGTCATTTACCCTGACGACCATCGATCTGGATCCAGTAAGATTCAAAAACCATGCTCGGAATTCTTTCCTAGAACCTGATCGCCCTCCTGAATACCTTAGGCGCCCACTTCAAAGCTACCTAATACTTGTTATTGTCTATCTTCACAAGGGCTTCTTTACCTCCTTCCAGAAGACCATGTTGGATAGGCTAACCACATCTCAGGTCTTACAGAAGCCACTAATTCTTCATATCACTGCAGCCTCTGAACATGTTCCGAATTAATCCTAGCACCAGAGGCCCACAGTCAAATTCAATGCTGATATTGATGCAATAATGGTAGATGCCACAAGAAGAGAAAAGCGAGCCAACCCTTCCTCTGGAGAATTCCCAAACTCCCGGGAAAAAATCGTTGCAAGATTTTTCCGATGAGTGAAAGGAGGAAGAGCTGGTGTATGAGAAAGCTGTTGCTAGATCCGGATGCGACCACTAGCTTAACCTGAAGAAGCGGTTGGAGTACCCCATCACTGTGACAAAAGCCAGCAGTTTACTACGGGATGAGCCACTCGTGGTATATCGATCAAGTCTTGCTTTAACCTCTGTTCTCTTTTCTTTTCTTTTTGTTTCTTTTTTTTCTTTCAGCTTTACAAACGAAACTGGGACCTAAGAGGAATGGGAGATAACAAAGCCATTTTGGCTGGATAGCACATAGTCCGCATATAGTCCAGAGGATCCATGGTTTGTCAAACAAAGGCGATGAAAAAAAGAAAAAAAAAAAAAGAAAACAAGTGCAAGCTTGTCCTCACCGATTTCAACATATAGCTTCTGCCTAATGTTCAAGCCCGCCAAGACGACGGTTGGGATACTTTGATTATATACTCTCCCCCCGCCCAAAACCTCTTTTATACATATAGCGCCACTAGCATACACACTTGCCTTTGTTGTACATGGTATCTTGATTTTACAGCCAAAGAATAAAGAAAAGAAATCCCCAAGAAAATGTCCAATATCAGTCAAATCAATCACTTCCACTGCCACCACCACCACCACCACCACCACCACCACTCTGCGCTTCCCTCAACGCCCTCGCCGCAGCCTTCTTCCGCTTCTTGTCACCAATCATGCTCTTCTTGGGCCTGCCCTTCTTGGGCTCCGGGACCTTGTTCATCAGCCAGGCGTTAAAGGGCCTCCTGGCGTCGACAAACTTGCCCTCGGGCGAGTAGACATCAATGATGGGCCAATTGGGCTCGTTGCTTTCGGCATCCCTGCTGCTTCTGTCTTGCTCCTCGACCGGATCGTCGGACAGGTCCAGGCTCTGGATGATGCCGTTGCTGTCCACGACCGTCTTGGGCGGCGGGGGCGGCGGGGGGTTGTACAGATCCCTGGTGCGAACCTGCGCGACGATCTCGACCCAGCCACAGCCCTCGATCAGGATGTCGGTCGAGAGGACGCGGTAGGGAAGGCGGTCGACCTTCATGTTGACGGCGTCCCTGCGCGTGATTGGTCCCGCGCGTTGTTTTGTCACGTCCCATTTTAGCGGGAAAGAGCCGGCCAGCTTGATGGTCTCGCTGGTGCCGGGCACAGAAATGTTCTCGACGTTGACCTCGCCCGTCTGGCCCTGGATCGATATCGCCTTGGTCGTCTGCGTGACGTGCGCCGTGATGGGCGTAAAGGCGTAGGTGAGGAAGACGAGGTCCGGAGTCCGAGGCGTGAGCCGGATGAAGCCGCCCAGCAGCAGGGACCGGCCGGGCTTGAGAACCTGCTGCTCGGGCCGCATGCGTCTCTTCATGAGAAGCAGGTGGCGGTGCTCGGGCAGGACGTGTCGGTCCAGGAGTGACCGCTCCAGGCCGGGGAGGTCGATCAGCTCGCCGCGTCCATTGCCGTAGGGGACGCGGATGGGCGAGGCCGTTGTTCCGGGAAGCGACGATACCACGGGCATGTCGGGGTAGTTAGTTTCTGGGCGCAAGGGCGGCAGAAGAGAAAACTCGTCGAGTGTGTCCTCGGCTTCCCCTTCTAGCTCGTCGGCCTCTAGTTGCGGTCGGTTAGCCAGCTCCGCCCTGGCCTGCTCGACCATACTGAGGTGGCCATCGGCAGCCACTTGTTTCGCGGGAAGCTTGACCTCGATCGGCGTGGCGGCCTCCTTGGTTCCGCCGCCAGATTCCATCCTTCCCTTGGGGAAAATCGCCTCGAACAGCTGACTCTTCCCGACGTTCACCTTGCCCACCATCCACCCGGCGCCTCCCCTCTCCCAGATCTCCTCCTTCAGCTGCTTCGTCCACCAGTTGCGCTTGGCACTGACGCAGCGGACGTTGCCAAGCCTGACGCTCCTGCCGGAGCGCCCAAGGGCGTCCCTTAGCGTCTCGATCAGGGTGGGCATCATGCGGTCGACCATCTCCTTCTTGGGCGCGAGGAGATCGGAGCGCGTGATGATGAAGCTCATCTCAATCTTGCGGTCCTCATAAAAGCGGCCATGGCGGGCGCGCCTGTTGCGCGAGCGCAAGGGCATCATGTCGAGCAGCTCCCGCACGCGCGGCAGCATCGACATGGGGAAGTCGGCGGCGTCCAGGATGTGGTAGACGTGGTTGTACTTGTACGGAGTCTCCTCAATGGTCTCGCGCAGGGCGTCGACGCTCGGGTGCGCGATGGGCTCTGCCTTTGAGTGGTGGACCAGGTTGTGACAACGGTCGCACATGGGCGTCTTGGGCGGCGGCGGCTCGTACCTATCTGATCTGGCAAAGAGTGAGTCGATGTCGATGCCCATGGCCCGCAGGCGCTCCATGTCGACCTTCTTGGCGACATCTTCAACGACCTCGTCTTCGGTCCGCTCCCGCGGTTCGGTTGGTGGTGGCACCAAGCCTAGGCTCTTCTTGACGTCTGTCCTGCCGGGACTGAAATATCCGGCGCGATCAGGATCCAAGAACTGAGTGAAGGCGCCACAGCCGGTACATTGTATCGGCAGGCCAAGCTCAACGGCTCTAGATGCTGGGTCGGAAGGGGCTTCTGCCTGCGCGGCGGAATCTTGATGATCACTTTCTTGGGGGGCGAGAGTATGCGGTGCTTCAAGCCGCAAGACCTGGCTGGGCCTGAGAGGGCTTCGACCACATGGTGAAGAATGTACAAACTGAACCGAGCTAGAAACGAAGCCATGGACTGATGGACATAAAAATATCGGTGGAGCTTCAAACAGTAGCGTCGTTGTCTTCCTGCTACTTGAGCGAAGGAAAGCTCTAAGATAGCGGATTGACTGCATCACCCGTAACAGCCTGGAAGGAGTGAACAGGACTGTATGGTGTTGTGTTTGAATGTGAAGTGAGATGGATATGAGGGAGGATTTTACATTAATTTTAGTTTTACAATAGATGCAACTAGAGCAAAAAAAAAAAAAAAAAAAAAAAAAAAAAGTCGCCCTGCTGCCTGTCGCCCATTAACTCTTTGTTCAAAAAAAGTCAGAAACCCCACAACCCCCTGCAGAGTTTGTGTCTGTATTCTCCAATCGGAGCCCCTCCCGAACGGCACTTGGTCCCCACTCCCGCTCTAGCCAGGCCCAAGCTACCCCCTGTTCTCCGAAAAAAAACGGACGCGACCGCGGAACGACTTTTGACGTCGAGCTTCCAGTTTGAACGGCCCCGAAACGAACCACCCGGGACTCCCACTGCATTTCCTATCCCCAAATCCCCTCCGAAGTTCCATTCTTTCCATTTTTTTTTTAGAGGCGCGGTAAGCAGCCCGCAGCCAAACAGTCAGACACAATGGTGTCAGTCATCCGCCGCATGAATGTATTGAAGCGAGTACGTATTATTATTATTTTCCCTCTCCTCCTCTAGAACCTCTTCAATCGCAATCCCCAACACTACGACGAACGCAACTAACCTTCTCTCCACCTGCAACAGAAGCTCTACAGCGTAAGACATGGCCCCGGCGCCGCCCAGCTTCCGCCCGAGATCTCCCGCCTGCACTTTGAGTTCCCCATGACCAGGAGTCTAGCGGAGCTGGGACCAAGGTAAGGACCGCCACCCTTCCTCTTCCCCTGCTCTCTTTCGGCTTGGGACTAACTGACCCGGCCAACCCGATCAGAAAATTCTGGCGCCACTACCTCCCGCAACTAAAATACCACAACCCCTCGGTGCCCATGATCCTGAACCGCTTCCCAGACACGCCCGAGCAGCCTAGGCCCGCGCTGCTGTCCATATACCTGCGCACACCCACCACGTCCACCACCGCCGCCGCCACCACCAGCTCCCGCAAGGCCTCCCAGCCGCAGCAGATCGCAGACCTAAAGTCGGCGACCGACGGCTCCAGCCCGGCCCCGGCGCCGCTCGAGGACGAGACGGTTGTGACCATCGACGCGACCAAGCTCAAAGCCAAGGCGATCCTGAGGGAGCTGCTCGTCAAGACGGGAGCGAAGCCCGCTCCCGGACCGACGGCGCAGGAGCTGGCCGAAAAGGCCGAGCTGGACGCCCTCGAGGCCCAGGCCGAGGTCGACAGGCAGGTGCAGATCAAGTTCAGGGAGCAGCAGCAGCTCGAAAAAGCCGCGCTCGACAAGGTGAAGCGCGAGGCGGCCGAGATGAAGGCGGCGGCCAAGGAGATGTAAGCTTTGGTATAGTGGATGTGGTCACACGGGGTTTTGTGGTTGTGATTGATGGGGGGAATTCTCAAAACAATCTTGTACAAAAAAGAAGGGGAAACGAGGACGAGAGATATAGAAGGGACCAGGGAATCTGGTCGAGTGTCACAAATATGATACGAGTGGAGTAGAAAGAAAGCAGCTTTCATGTGTAATATCAAATCATCACACCGGAAACGCATTTTCCAGTTGGTGAAAATACTACATGAGCGTGACCCTGATTCAAGCCTGCCGATGCATCAGGCAAGGCACCACACGTCGAAAACTACCATAACCCAACAGGAAGCAGACAGACGATAAGGTGAAGGCACTACAGCCAAAATACAACAATAGTACACTAGCACATACACTGCTTGTCTTACTTCAGTCCAAACCCCTCACTTTCAAACACGGCTCCCCACAGCATCCGCTCCAGCTTCTCCTTGGTCTGGTACCGCCACAGTGCTAGCGTGTTGAAACATGTCCTCGCCGTCGGGTACCGGTCGCAGTCGTCACCCAGGCACAAAATTCTGATGCTGAGGCTGGCCGCGCCCATGGCGGGTATCCTGTCGCTGCCCGTGATGAAGACGAGCAACTTCCGCTGATCCTCCGCCGACGCCCTCTGGAAGCTGTCCCAGAACCAGCGCAGCGTTGGCACCTCCTCGGCCACTTCGCTCCCATCGCCCCCTGGTGGCGAGGACTCGTCCGGCCGCTTTTTATTATTCCTCCTCCAGCCGTCATATTCGGCTGCAGACTTGAGGCTAACCACGTCCAATGTCTCCTCGGAGCCCCTCACAAGAAGCTCAATTTCTTCAGGCCGAAACAGCGAAAGCGCGTTGCCCCCGCAAACCGTGAAGAAACCGCGCTTGAACGGATCAAACTGCCGCGCCACTGCTGTGTCCAGGAGGTACCTGACATGTAGGTCCACGTATTCTCTCCGGTTTGCGTTCGTCACCGCTCGTCTTTCACCCCCTGGACACAGCGGTACCCGCTCGACTGAGCCATACTTTGGCACATCAACCACGAAGTCCAAGCAAAAGGTTTCCTCCACGTCTCCCTCAAACTCGAGCAACTGCCGCAGGCCCTTAGCCAGCATGGGGCGAAACTCTGCCAAGTCTTCTAGAGTGTAGGTCATGGGCGGCCGGGAGTGGGCTGGTGCTGCCCCCGACGGTTGCGGTGACGCTGCGAGTAGTTTCCGAAAGGCAAATGGCGGGAATGAGACATCCAAAATTGTCGAGTTGTAAATCGCAAGACCAAACACGACTCCTACCAAAAAGTACTGATCCGACGTTTCGAAAGAGTTGGGGTTGAAATAACAGTACTGTGAATCATCATCGTAGACAAAAAGGCCTGTTTGCTCACAATTGTGTGGTTAGCATTTGCTTCTGGTTTTCTTTCGCTTTTCGTCAACCTGGTGTTTGCTGCAAACTCACCATGATCCGGGTTGAAGACCTCCCGGACGAGCAGCAAAAACCACTCCTTCCTCAGGCCGCCGGCATCAACACCCTCCTCGCCCCTAAATGCGATTCGCAGACCTTTCTTGATGTCCTCGCCGCCGCTCCCAATCACTTCACTTACTGCCTTCAGGCTATCTTCCACCAGGCAGTCCCTCCGTACATTGAGGTATAGATACTGGTCGAAAGACCGCCTGCTCATTATGCTGTTGAAGAAGGCGTCTCTCGCCTTCTTGTCCATCTCGCGCTTGGCATCGTGCTCCAGGATCTGTATTTTGGCCCATACAGACAGCAGGAATGGATACTGGCAGAATGAAAACTTGGCGCGCTTCGTCTCCCATGCTTCAAAGTCTTGGGTCAGTTCCGAATCGTCTAGTAGCGCCATGTAAAAGTCGGATGTGGGCAACAGCTGGCCACGTGCGTGTACTCGACCCTTTGCCCTCATCGAGTCTGCATTTAGATGTGAGAACCCCTGGTCCTGCGGATTGCGACGCGAATAGTGTGTATTGTTTGCAGAAAAGATTAGCGTCATGACGCGGGCGGCTGCCTTAACCTGCCAGTCGTCGTACGCTATTTTCCTCTTTGGCTTTTCCTTTTGCTTCTTGCCTGAGCCTGAAGATGGACCCAGGGCGGCGTGGAGTGTTGCCACCGAACGACCAGCAGAAACATTAGGTATTAAACCATCCGTCACGTCGAATTTGAAGTCGTGTTTCTTTTCGTTCTGCCGGTTCAGGCGATACGCCATGAACCCGCTAACAAAATCTTTAAAGTCTGTGAACCGAGACTCGGGGAATCTCGCTAGCCAAGCCACAAGCTGATTGTGGCAGTCATTCGAAGAGTTCGACATTAACCCCAAGATCCGCTTGATGATCCCTGAATGTTGCCCGGACGCGGGCCCTGTACCGCGAGGTATGTCACTCCAACTACTACCACCATCGCTCCTGTCCTTTTCACAAAGATGGCCGTAGTGTCCTGTGAACTTGCGACATCTGGCTGCGAGGAGCGGATTCGACAAGATCAGCAAGAGGAACCTCAGATCGCCAGGGTCGGTCAATGGGCGTCCCGGTCGCTTCAGTAGTGTTTCGGTAGCCTTCAGTAGCGTGCGCTGGGCATGGTCTTGTCCAGCCAATATCTGGGCTTCCAGTCGGCCAAGGTCTGCCTCTGGTGCCGGGCTGAGCTGGCCACCTGCGACCATTCCGTCGTACACTGCCTTCCAGGGTTGCGCGGCGTTTATGACGGTGTTGTACCACTCCTCCATCTCCGACCAGTCCACCCCGGGCGATTTGGTTGTTGGCGTCGGGGCAGTCGATATTCCTTCCGGCCGAATCCCGGCCGAAGATCCTCTACGGGGAACCTCGTCCTGGCCACCGGTCCACCAGGAGCCGTTCTCAGCAAAGTCACCTAACAACAGTAACTTGGCGTCAAGTTCTGTTATTGGTTCTTCAGCCGCTCCTGACGAGACCTTACTATGTGAGCGGCTATGTGAGCGCACGTGCCGTGGTTCAGCCTGTCTGTCTTGAGCCCGTTCAGGGGTCCGTCTTCGGGTATCATCCACGTGACGGGCCTGCGAGTTCAATCCACGCGTGCCGCCAAAAGAAAACTGCAAGCAGCGATAAGACGTGAAGCACGTGAATAAATAGTCTTCGAGCGGCTTGAACATCTTCTTGGGATCAAGCTCATGACCTGTACCGTTGCTAAGCTGCTTATCCGGTTGCCTCAAGAGCCCTTCCATTCTAGGGCGCTGATCAGGATATGATGTCGAATAAGATCTCGGCGGGAGTAGGCCTTGGTTGGGAAATGAGCTGGGTGCTTCCAGAAACGGGCTCTCAACGAGCTCCGGAGTGAAGAGGCTAGGCTCTTGATTTTCGTTATCACTTGTCGCGGCATGCGGCCTCCCGGGTCCATTCTGGGGCATCGTTATAGGCAATGAAGCCTGAGTATTTTGTTGAATATTTGCATGCGGTGCCAGCGCCGAAGCCACAAAGTTACGCAAGCATTGTCTTATCAGCAGCTTGGTGTGTTCCAAAGAAACCGGTTGTGCTGTGGGGTTTGTTAGTCGCTTGAGTGAGATCACAGTCGCTTATTCTTGATGCCAAATTTAGGCTGGAGTACCTACAATACTGCGACAAAGGGCCTCCCTCATCCCGCGAGCGCCCCGTACCCGTCTCCCCAGGCGTCAGCGGCTTTAGGTCGTTGACGGTGAGGCATATGGTGCATTTGAACACATTGAGATCCCTTGGCCACCGCACCAGGGAGCCGCAGGTCATGCAGTTCCCTGTTGTCAAATCCTTGCCTGCACCGCCGCCGAGACTCTGCTTCTGCGGCGAAATGCGCGGCGCGGCGCCACCTTTGGATGCCGCCAGCATAAGACCGCTGCCGTCCATGGAGTCCTCGCTGCTGCTTCGAGAATCAAAATAAGCCCGTGGCGCAGGGCTTCTTTTCTTTTTACTAGAAGAAAACAGCGATGGAAAAGGGTGGCTCATCGACCGTCCATGCCCGCGGGGTTGCGGTGCTTGTTTAGGGGCAAAATCAGAGTCGGAATCGGAAGACTCGGCTAGCTGTGAACCATCGAAGAATTCAAACTCGGTCATGCGCGGTGATGGGGTCGAAGGGTTATATTGTTGCTGGTGCGGGCTGGGAACGCCGCGATTCCACAGTTCGACGGCGCAGGGGCCGGGATTCGAGGGAGGCGGTCGGCCGCGGTTCGACAGGCTGCTACCAGATGTCTGACGGTGGTGTAAATGTCGCGGAGGCGGTAGCGTTTGTGCATTTGGAGCCGTATTCGGAAACGTTCGCTGTCTAAGCGGGGACCTGGATCGGTTCGGAGACGGTACTGGTTGGCGGTACTGTCGCGTTTGTGGCGCTGACGAGGACGGTGGAGGTGGCGGCGGCGAATGAGATGGTGGCGGAGGAGGAGGAAGGGGTTTTTGGTAGAGGTACTGCAGCAGCTGTTGCTGCTGGTTTTGATTTTGCGGGTTGTGGTAGTGGTGTTGCCATATGGGCAATTGTTGTTGTTGTTGTTGTTGTTGTTGTTGTTGTTGTTGTTGTTGTTGTTGTTGCTGATCGTGAGGAGGCAGTCCAGACCTGTCTTGCCACTGGGGTGGAGACATTGCTGTATTCGTCGTAGGTAATCGGAAGTCGAGTCGATGGTGGTGGACTCCAGTCGAGCCTCCTAGCCGAGACAGCTGCTCCTGCTGCGTCGTCATAGGAATGTTTTGGCGGGGAACTGCCTGTTGGATTTGTACATTAAGATTCCGTCATTGGTAAATTGACAGTCGATGCAAGGCAGGAAGGTTTAGGCCAAGTCAAGCAAAGCAACGTAGGGAGAATGGAGGAGACGTCGAGGCCCAACTGAGGTCAAGTTAAGCGATATCACGCCGAGTCGCGTATCTTAATGCGTGAAATGGCTGGGCGAGTAATGAATGTGTCTTGATGACGGCAATTGCAACTGACCGTTGGCAGCAGGTTGTTGAGGTATGAATACAACCTGGTAGGCCTTCTTGCCTGGTCAGACGACGTCTCTTGTGTAATTAAGGACGATGTTTTGGGAAGCGCATAACGAGGGAAGAA
This sequence comes from Pyricularia pennisetigena, assembly GCF_004337985.1. NCBI lineage: Eukaryota > Fungi > Ascomycota > Sordariomycetes > Magnaporthales > Pyriculariaceae > Pyricularia > Pyricularia pennisetigena. The sequence continues at coordinate 210,551 of NC_043743.1, forward strand.
ACGAAAAAGAAACGTATTGAAGCCGAGGCGTACATGGGTGGCAGGACAAAAGAGGTAGGTACAACATACCTTGCACAATCGATTGGCCGCAGCCAAATCTCCAAATTGAGGCAGGCCTGGCTGGGCTAGGAGCTCTTTGCACTGCAATGCACTGCAATGCACTGCAACGCCATGCAATCTAGTGGAGCTATGATGACTGTTTTTGGCTGCCTTACCAAACCTTTTTCATCAATCTTGATGATCAACTGCCCAATCTTACCTAGACTACTTTGTGCACAAGCTGGCAAGAGCAGGAAAGCCGGCACTAGCTCAGAGGTCAAGCAGTTAATGCAGGTAAAGTACCTTAGGCTAGCGGCTCAGCAGACTTGTCTCGGCGCCGTTGCTATCAACGATGAAATAAGGGCAGTCAACCTCGCCAATAAAGTTTGGAGGTGGGTTGGGGGAGCACGGGCAAGGCGAAACAGGGTCCAAGTGTATTTTTTTTCGACCCTTTTTTTTTTTTTTCTCGTTCCTGTCGTTATATATTGGAGAAGCTGTCGTGCCAGAGGTTATGTAGATTGTTTTGTGACGGTAATCGAACGATAAATCATGAAAAGGGAGGCTTAGGCTTGATCAAGGCAGCAAGAAGTAAGTGACTTCATTGCACAAGTCTTGCATGTGTCACTACTGCAAACCTGAATGCTAGAGACACAAAAGAACAGCAGCAAAGACGTTGCATAACGCTTGATGGAGATTAAGTTTGTTCGATGAGGTCGGTGTAGACTCGATGCTTTCCACTTGAGACAACCGACCAAGTTACGAAAAGATGAGGCAGGACAGCCAAGACATTGAGGGGTGGGTTGCCGACGACGAACACGAGATATGTTTCTCGTCTTGCAGGTATCACTTTGTGAATTAAAGCTGGGGACAAAGGGGGGAATGGGGAAAACAAACATGAGCACAAGAAAAAGAAAAAAAAAAAAAAAAAAAAAAAAAGAGACTGACTAAAAGGACAGAAACGGGATCCGGGACTTCTGTTCATCTCTCAAATTCCCTGGGTGGGCAGGGAAGGGATCGACTGGACCCTTTGGGGTGTGCCTGTGCCGAACCGAATGCTACCTCATCCCCGCGATTGCCCTAGGGGATAAATTACTTGCCGCCTTGGTGTGCGTTACCTTGTCCACGCTCCCGGGTTGAAGGAAGAATTGTTAGTCTCAGGGCTCATCCCTGAAGCCCAGAGCTCCGCAATTGATCCACTTCGTTCGCTTCGCTCCACTTCGTGGCTCAATTGCGGCTTTGCAATGTACCTGTGGGTCAATCCAAAAAACGCTTAGTCTCAATGCTCAGACTAAACCCCCCTGCTTCGCAGTGGGGACCGAGCGCTCCATATACCTTTCAGCCATATGGCTTTTCGACCAATTACATTGGCCGAAAAAATCGCGCTCGTTCTAATTTAAGGACAATTTATCGTATTTCGCCGTTTATAGCGGTACCACCAACAAAACACCCAATACTGCGATATCGCCAACCACTATTCCCCCCGATATATAAAAATATAAAAAATTTTTACCATTATACCATATATTTACGCATATTAACTTTTATTTAATATATTATTAAATTAAATAAAGCCCGAATTTGATAATAAAAAATATATTTCCAATAATATTAATAAATATACCCGAAAAAATATTTCCATCCGCGTAACCTGTAACCCAATATTTTATATCCGACCTAACCCTATTATTTTTATCGATATTGCAATTATTTTTATTTTTATCGTTATTTTAATTATTATCCCCCAATCCTATATTCGAAAATAAATAGGAATTTAGGTTTTTTTTAATTAATTAAAAACAATTACCGAAAAAATCCGAATCCGAAACGGAAATAAACCCCGAAACCAAATTTATTCGCGATATTACCAAATTTTGGCGTAACCGTTACCGACGCACCAATTTTACGCAATTTATCCACGTTTAGGTAATAGCGGCAAATTTTTACGAAATTACCTAACCTATTTTATCGCGAATATTTTTTTTTAAAAAAATATTACGAAATTTTTAAATCCGAAAACGTTTACGCGTTAATGGGGTCGAATACCGTTTTAATAATAAATTTCCTGCGTTTATCGAAATTAATTTTTTACGTAAGGAATTGCAATAATTAATATAATATTTAGGTTTTTTTAACCGGTTTAAATTTACAAATTTCCAATTTTCGGGAATAAAAAATTGTTCCGCCAAAAACGTAAACGATATAAATTAATTTAAATAAATATTCGATACGTCCACCCAAAAAATCCCGTCCAAAACGCCAATATTATACAAATTTATATTTTTATTATTATTGTATTTCCGGGGTTACCTATTACGACTAGACAAGATGGGTCGGTACCAATGAGGCCAGGCGGGGTCACACCCCTCCTAACGACACTCGCCCAAAGAAATCACCGATAACAAAACATCGATTACCTAAGGGAAAAATCACGTAACGCCACGTAATCGCCAAAAAAGTAATCTTAATAATCCTTAAAAGATTATAACAAATTAGGCGAAATGATTTCTGCAATTTGTGACAAATTAAAGAAAATCACTTTTGGGATATAGTCTATATAAAGCACGCTTATTACCATATAAATAAATTCGATTTTAGGATTATTTAACAGCAATTAAACTTTAATTAACCTTAATATTTATTTAAAAACGATTATAATTTCACCCCAATTATTAAAAACCCCAATTACCCAATTAAAACGCTTAATTGTTTTAACCCATTATATTTTACCCTAAAAACAGGTTACCCGATACTTTAATCGTAACATTTTAATTGCTCCTATTCAATATTTTACTTTAAAATATACCGAATAATATCGCCGAAATAATATTTTCCAACAAAACCACCCCTTAAACCCCCTTTACCATTAACGCTCCGGCCAACGTTAACGCCTTACGTTAAATGGTCGCGACGCTCCAAACAAAAAATCGATAATTTTAAGAACGAATAACCGAACAAATTAATCGAACCAATAGGAATTATATTAAATATTTTTTATTATTATTTTATAATGGCACCCCAAATACCCTGCAGGGATTTTTTACGGAAACCCGGGCCTATTTTTACTTTAACGAAAACAATTTCGATAGCGACGCAAAAAAGGTTACCTACGCAATTTCGCTATTAAAGGGCGATACGTTTACCTAATTCGAACCAATCCTACGAAATTATTTGGATTATAATAAGGAAAAAAACCGTAAAATTGAAATTAACCGCATTTTCGACGATTACGAAAATTTCGAAAAATGCTTTAGGGGAACATTCGGCAGCCCAAACGAGGAACGCACAGCTAAACGTAAATTGGTACGCCTTATTTAAACCAAATCGGTATTTAAATATACTAGTAAATTTCGACAAATTACCGCCAAATTACTATAGGGCCCCGAAACCCTAATAGCACGTTTTTATACGGGATTTAAAAAAAAAATTAAAAACGAATTTATTAAAAAAGAACGACCCAACACCTTAACCGAATACGTAAAACTAGCAATTAAAATCGATAACCGACTTTACGAACGGAAACTGGAACGACGCGAAAAACGCAACGTATAAGGGCCAACCTTACGATAAACCAATACGGGACGCAAATACTAATACCCCAAACCGTTTCGCTAATACAATATTTCCTACGGAATATATAACGAATTTATGGATTTTAACGCGACCCAATATAAAAAACTTCGTAAAAACCCCAAAAATAGTAAATGCTTTAAATACGAAAAACCAGGACATATAACCAAATTTTATCCCCAAAACATTCCGGACTTATACCCCGATTCCAAAAAACCACGAAAATTAAATACCACCACCCATTAATAAATACCACCGGATTAATACAGTTTAAAAAGCTGGACCATATGCTACGACGATAATTGCATAATCCATAATAACGCAAAAATGGACGCAGGATAATATTTACAAAAATTTAAAAATATTCGGACCTTAGCAGTAGGAAACCGTATACTTATTAAAACCAAACCACCGGTATAATTACGCAGGCAAAACGCCAAATTACCCGAACCTACGGAATTAAATACCTTAGAAAAATTAAAACCAAAACCATTGGGATAAACCCACCGTATCCGGATAATCCAATAAACCCTAACGGACGAATTTAATAACGAATTAAAAAACGAACCTAGCGAAAAAAAAACTATATTTTTAGACCTATACAGTATAACAAAGGAAAATAACCCTTATATATATGAGAAGAAATTTATCGATTTATACCGAAACGACCAATTAGTGCAATTTCCCGGAATATTATTTCAAATATAAATATAAAACCCCATAAAATTAATCGATCCAATTTTCGGAAACCACCCAACCTTAAATACCAAATATCCCAAATATACAGAAATCTTTTGGGCAAAATATTTTCGAAATAATTGCGGATTGCATTTTAGCAAAAAAATAATCCACAATTTCTTCCCACGACGACGCAAAACAACAAATATCCACGAAATATATACCACCATTAAATTACCCAATTGGGAAATTAAAATAAGATTTAACACCGAGCCAGCGGTAATTTTCACCCTTTATAACGACTACTTTATGGCATATTATAATTAAAAACAATTCCTATAGTACAAATGCACCCGAAACATTTATAAAATACATATATTAACCAAAATACAGGCATAATACGAAACGAAATTACGATAACCAGGACCCGCACCCATGATTAAAATTGTGTGGAACCCTAACGTTAAAAATAACGAAATACCCACAAACGCACGAAAAACGCCTGCACCAACAGGGCACCGATTTAATAAAATTAACGTTAAAAACAGCTATACGCCCCGAAATAAAAAAAATAAGGACCCACGACGCGAATCCAGCAAACCAAAAAATTAGGACAGCCAAACGGTACAGGGCACTAAACGGTAGCAACAAAAACGGAACAAAAAACCTTAAACGCCATACAAACCACGAAAACAGTACACGAATATATATTCCTAAATATACAATTTAATGGAAAACCCATACGAGCGTTCTTTAATAACGGAGTATAAAGCAATTACATTTTTCCAAAAATCGTAAAAAAACGACGAATATTTTGGCGACAAAAGGAAAAATTATATCAATTATAAACCGTAGAAAAAAAAGCAATTTTATACGGGAACGGCACCATCGAAATAAAAACCGTACACTTTTGGATGGAAAACTATAAACGAAAAAAACAAATCACCTTGGATATTACGGAAATAGGGAATAAAAATATAATTTTAAAAATTCCCTAATTTAAAAAAAACAACCCCCGGATAAATTGGATTACAAACCAAATTTAATAAAAAAAGCACTTAATTATTAAACGACCTCCAGCACAGCAGGGTTTATACAGGAAACATAGGGCACGGAAAAACCAAATAAAACAAATGGCGTATTTATAAGAAGGACGACCAACCCCGGAGCTAATATCGGAAAAAAAGCGACTATCTACAGGTTAAAACCGATCCAATTACATAATATAAACCACGAAAAAATAAACCAAAAACGGCAAAATCCCAAAAAAATACCAAAATTATATACAATTATTTAACCAAAAATTCGAAACAAGATTACCCGAGCACAGTCCGTTCGACCACGAAATACCATTAAAAAAAAGAACCCAACCAAAATTCCATAAAATATACGGTTTAAATCCGACACAGATGGAGGTTTTAAACGAATACCTCGCGGAAAACCTTAAAAAAAGTTATATTAAACCATCGATATTACCAGCAGGATACCTAATCCTTTTCGTACCAAAAAAAAACGGAAAATTACGATTATACGTGGATTACCGACAATTAAACGACATTATAATAAAAAATTACTACCCGCTCCCATTAATAAAAGAATTTCGAAATATATTTTACTAAATACAATAATTTACGATATTAAACCTCAAAAAAACATACAATCTAATCCGCATAAAAAAAGGCGAGGAATGGAAAACAGCATTTCGCACCAAACGAAAACATTACAAATACCTGGTAATATTTTTCGGTTTCACTAACGCCCCCGCAACCTTTTAAACTATAATTAACCACGTTTTTAGGGAATATTTAAACATTTTTATCGTTATTTACCTAAATAATATCCTTATTTTTTCCAAAACGTTGGAAAAATATAAAAAATACGTCCACACAGTTTTACAAAAGCTATAAAACGCTAAACTTTTAATTAAACCCGAAAAATGCATTTTTTACAGCAAACAGGTTAATTTCCTAAAATATATTATCGCCCTTGGAAAAATTAGGATGGAAAAATCAAAAATCCAAACAATAAGGGAATAGCCCCAACTATAAAACGTAAAAAACGTTCGGGTATTTTTTGGATTTGTAAATTTTTACAAAAAATTTATTAAAAGCTACGGCGCGATCGCCACCCCATTAACCAATATAATTAAAAAGGATTTAAAATTCCAATAGACGGAATAAATACAACAAACTTTCGAACAATTACGAAATGCAATAGTATAAAAACCGATCCTTAAAATACCAAACCCAACGAAACTTTTCGAAATCGAAACCGACGCATCCAATTACGCAATCGGAGGACAACTTAAACAACGAAACGAAAAAAAACGCCTGCACCTTTGCGCCTTTTTTTCACAAAAATTATATAAATTAAAATTTAATTACCAAATCCACGATAAAAAATTTATAACTATTATCCGAACATTTAAAAAATGGAAACCACAGTTATCCGGAATTAAATACGAAATATTAATTTATACGGACTACAAGAACCTAACCCATTTTACCACTAACAAAATATTAAATAAACGATAAATTAAATGGGCAAAATTCCTATTAAAATTCCACTTTAAAATTATTTACCGAAAAAAAATAAAAAATGGCAGGGCCGACGCCTTTAACAAAAAACCAAATTATAAAAACATAATACCCGAGGAAATACGGAAAATCTTTACGGTAAACGACAACGGAAACCTTTTACCAATTTACCGAAATCTTATAACGACCAACACGGTAATTACACCAAAAAAAATACGGAAAATCCACGAAAGCAAAGTTTACGGATACCAAAGGATTTCCAAAATATAAAAACGGTTAAAACAGCACCATAATTTTAAAAAAACACGATAAAAAGTACGAAAAATTATTAAAAATTGCGAATCTTGCGCAAAAAGCAAATCCGCCAAACATAAATTTTACGGGCTTTTACAACCTTTACCAACTTTTAACAAAATTTGGCAAACTATTATAATGGATTTTATCGTTAAACTACCATTTTCCGAAAAACCATTTACTAAAATTAAATACGACAGCATATTAGTTATAATGGATAAATTTATTAAATACGCCTACTTCCTACCTTATAAAAAAAATAACAACGCCGAAAAAATCGCTTACATATTCCTACAAATAATTGTCAATAACCACGGACTTCCAGAAAATATTATTACGGATAAAAATAAACTTTTTACATCAAAATTCTGGAAATTTTTAATGGAACAGCTAAAAACCGATTATAAATTATTTACAATATTCCACCCACAAATAAATAAACAAATAAAACCAGCAAACTAAATATTAAAACAATATTTAAAATGCTATATAAACTATAAACAGGATAATTGGGTACGGTTATTACCCACAGCATAATTCGTATACAACAGCTTAAAAAATAAAAATACCAAAATAACCCCGTTTTATACCAATTACGGATTCAACCCTACGGTATATAAAAAACCAAAAACCACGACTACGGCCCCACGAACCGATAAACAAATAAACGAACTACTAAAATTCCACCAAAAATTCCAACAGGAATTGGAATTCGTACGAAAAAAAATAACCAAATACGCCAACCAATATCGGATAAAAAAACTATTTTTCCAGGAGGGAAATAGCGTTTATTTTATTCGGCGCAATATTAAAACACAACGACCAAATAGCAAATTTAATTACAAAAAGCTTAAACCTTTTAAAATTGATAAAAAAATTAGCGAAACTAATTACAAATTATTATTACCAAAAATTATAAAAATCCACCCAACGTTCCACGTATTATTATTGGAATTAGCACCACCCAGCACCAATATACAAAAAACAATTGAAATCGACGAGGAAGAAATATACGACGTCGAACGAATATTAAACTATAAACGCAATTACGGTAAAACAGAATACTTTGTTAAATAGGAAAACTACGGACACGAAAAAAATATTTAGGAACCCTTTAACCACCTCCAAAATTGCCAGGAACTATTCCGTTAATATTACCAGGAATTAAATCTGCGAATAAATTAACCAAAAAAAAAGGACGATTTAAAAAAACATTATTTACCATTCCCAAAAGCTAAAAATCGACCAGGATTCGAAACCACATTACCAAACGAGTTTATAAAAAAACGATTAACATATACCAACAAACCAAAATATACGGATAAAAGCAATTTACCGACCGAATATTGCGTAAAAACATTTATTTTATCCAACAAAAAAAATTTAAAAGACCCATTGGGAAAATCGAATCCCAAACAAAATTGGAATCCGGAAAAAACGATTCGAGTAATATTTTAGGAAAAATTTCGGACGATCGCCGCCGCTCCTCCTGTTTTACCTCCTCACGCTCCACGCGATCCAATTCCTCCAAATTATTAATCCCGCGAAATACAGTTCGCATTATTTTTTCAAATTACAGTTTTTTTTACTTTCGTAAACGAAACAATTTCGCCTGCTGCGCGTAAATTTATTTTTTAAACGTTTTAATTTCCGTATCCAATTTCGAATATTGGCGACCAATATAACGGATTTAAACAGCGGACAAACCCAATACGTCGTAACCAAAACGGTTGGAACGAACGCATTCCACATAACGAGCAAAATCCTGCGGAAATATTTAACAAAATGCTACGCCCTTAGCACAGCAGGGATTATAAAAAAATATTTCGACAATATCGGTCGATAATAGGGAAAAAAGGAAAACGTGGCGACGTTTTATCGACGAACGACCAGATAATAATTTAATTACGCGATTAAATATAGCGCAAAAAAGTTAATAAAGAAAGAATATAAAAATAAAAACAAGGATTAAAAGAATACAAATTATTTAAAAACCAAAGGGATTTGGCCAAAAAAAGGGAAACCTAATATTACGACCAAATAAAATGGGTCGGTACTAATAAGGCCAGGCGGGGTTACACCTTTCCTAACGATATTCGCTTAAAAAAATTACCGACAATAAAATATCGATTACTTAAAGGAGAAGTTACGTAACGCCACGTAATCGTTAAAAAAATAATTTTAATGATTTTTGAAAAATTACAACAAATTAGGCGAAATAATTTCTGCGATTTGTAACAAATTAAGGAAAATCACTTTTGGGATATAGTTTATATAAGGCACGCTTATTACCATATAAATAAATTCGATTCTAGGATTACTTAGCAGCAATTAAACTCTAATTAACCTTAATACTTACTTGAAAACGATTATAACTTCACCCCAGTCATTGAAAACCCCAGTTACCCAGTTAAGACGCTCAGTTGCTTCAACCCACTGTACTTTACCCTAAGAACAGGTTACCCGATACCTTGATCGTAACATTACCGCCCGTTTTATCCATCGTTACAAATTTCGAACGTAATATATTTGGAATTAAATATTTTTTTAAAAACTACAAACCCTTTAACGTTAAAAATTTGACGCGTTATATTAATATTAGCGATTTTAACCCACGGATATTTCCCCCAAAAAAATAATTATCTGCTACGCGCACTCGCATTATATTTTATAAATAATGGAATTTTACGACGTATTATAAATATATTATCCGGGTTTGGAATAAATTTATTTTATAAAATTATTAAACGGTAAATTTAACAATTTATCGCCGTTGCCCGAATACGTTATTAATAATATTTATATTTATATTTAATTTTTACCGCGAATAACAATAATAATTTTTTACGTATATATATATATATATATATTAATATATAAACAAATTTAAAAAGGATCGCTCGTAACCCAATATTATTTTTCGTATATAATAATTTCAATTTTTTGGACAAAATATAGGATTTTGGATATGGAAAACGTAACCGAATGCAAAATTTAACATCGTATTTCCTTATATTAACGCCAAAATTCAAACGATACACGTAATCCCAATAGTACGCCACCGTATTTTTCCGCCAAAAATGGTTGTAAACGCCCGCTTTTGTACAATATCCGGACATTTATTACGAAAGCGCCAAATATCATATAATGCACCAAATTTATAATTTTTTATTCCCCAACCGCCCATATACGCCTAAAGCAATCCCATAATACCCTACTTTCGCACGAATTATATTAATTTTTTACTTTATCCCAACCCCCGCCATTACCGAAAACGAAAAAAAATACGCAGGAATTATCCAAATCCACGAAATCCTTTTTAAACGTTTTTTAAACCTGTTACCCGATTATTTCGATTATTTTTCCGTTTTATTTTTCGTTTATAGGGATTAAAAAATAACGTTATATATCCGTACTATTTAAGGAATTTATATCGAATTATTTTAACTTTTTAATAAAAAATAATGGATATTACCCGTACCAGCGTTTTTTTATATTAAATTTAATTTTATTAACCAATTATGGTAATATTACGCCCCCATTATATCCATAAATATAATAAGGTTGGGGAAATATAACCAATTTTAAAAAAATAAAAAGGAGTTTTACCACGTTTTACGGTTTTTACAAAATGCATTTCGGTCCCGCATTTTATATATTATAATTATTATTTTAATTTAAAACGGATTATTGGACAGGAATTCAATTTTTAAAAACGCTTTGGAAAAGATTTTTACTAATATACTATATAATATATATATTTCCGTGGTAAACCGTGTTTACGATAATATATTCGTTTATTATATTAACGGTTTAATAAATATTGGATTATAGGATATAAATCCCAAAATTAATATCGCTCTCCGCACGCAACGCCGCTATTTGCAAATAATTAACCTTTTATAAATAATAATAAACGCGTTCCACCAAAAAAATTACGGCGTATTGGAAATTATAATACCGTAATTGGTCCTATTTTTTTACGGTTGTAAAATAAAAAATATAACCTTAAAATACTATATTTAACCTGGTTATTACGACCAAAAATTACAAATTAACCGCTACGCACCGGGATTTTAAAATTAACGTTCGTAAAATATATTACGGCCGGGAATGGATTTAAACCGGTAAACCTAACAATTAAACATATTAATAAAAACTTCGTTATAAATATTAAAAATAACCGCAATTTTACGCACGATTTGCGAAAAACATTCCTAAATTGTGCAGCGATAGGGCCAATCGCAATTACGGTGCGCAAAATATTGGAAAATATCGCCCGTATACGCATTAATAGCAAATATTACATAATATTAACCAATTAAAATATAATCCATTATACGTATTTATTATTCCAAAATGGTTGGGGAAACGAAAAAACCGAAATATTACCCAATTTCGATTTCGACGGCCCTAATTTATTATACCTGGGTTTAAAAAAACTAATGGGCGACAAATTGGAAATATTTAATTAAAAAATCGTACGCCCCAATAACGTATTATTTCAGGCGGATATTAGAAAAATAGGGGCAAATCCAAAAAAAGGATATAACCGGATAAACGGTTTAAATATTAATAATATAATTAATACCGAAAAAGATTTGCTGGAGGGAATACACGAAAAATCCGACGAAAAAGGCGTATAAAATTTAAAATAATAAAAAACAAATTACGTAAACCAAAACGGGCAAAAACGAAAATCGTTCCATTATATAAAGGAATTAAAGGACGAATAACGGTAACCTTACCCGCGAATAACGGAGGTAAAACAGCGTCCGTAAAACCAGTAAATACAAATAAATAAATACCAATCGTAAATTTGGTTTAAAATAAAATACGAAATATAATTTCCTCCAAAATCTTCCGTATAAATAATCCGTTTTTTATCCATTTTTTTTACCTAACTAAATTATATCCTCCATCCACCGCCAATTATAAATCCAGCAAAAAAAATCCTGGTAATAACCGTTATTATAATATTTTATTAACCACGAATAATAAATCCATTAAACCGGATCCCAATAATAATAATTGTTCTAATATTATATATATAAAACCCCCAATTTTATAGCACCAAACCCTAAAAAAAAGCAAAATAAAAAAACTTTAACCGATTAAAAAAAACGAAAACGTTTAATAACGTTAAATGATTTTTTAAAAATGGGTTTATTAACGCCACGCCTTTTTTTCCGAACTGGGGTCGCGGTAAACGATCCAGGGACCGAATCGTCCTCCTTTTTATCCTTTTTTAAAATAAATATGCAGGGTTTTTTTAACGAATCGAATATAAATTTATCGTAATAAAAACCAAAATCGATAAATAAAAAAACCGGAATAACGACCGCCAAAAGGTCGGCGTTATTATTATTAAAAATCTTTTTTTCTAAACGGTTTATTAATTTCCCGGCGTTTAATAACCCAGGAGTTAATATCCCTTATTAGGGCCCCGATAACCCGCGCGGTCGCGATTTCGTCGTAAAATCCATCGTTATTTTTAATCCATTTTATTAATTAAACCACAAACCCCTAATTTATAATATTAAAATCGAAATAAGGTAAATATATACGATTAATATAATTAACAAACGTATTACGGCCACTACTTTGCTCCTGGTATTAATAATTAATATAAATTGGACCCAACGTTAAAATAAAAATTAACGTTTTTTCCACCAAATCCTGTTCGTTAAACTATTTAAGTATATTTAATACGAACATTAAAATTAGGCGAAAATAAAATTCGTTTATGCGGCGCGTTTTATTAAAATAAAAGGTATTAAAATGCTGGGGGGGTTTTGTTATCCAAACGAAATAATTGAAAAGCCAGGAAAATATAATTGCCATTATTTTATACGCCAGGAATTGTTTAACAATTGGAAATTGGATAATTTTGGGGAAACGTATGCGCGTAATATATTTAAGTAATATTTATTATATATTAATAACGGCCGGAACAGTAGAAAAAGGGGCATTAACCTTCCGGAATATACGATTTTTTACCCAATCGAAAAAAATATTTCGCATTTCGAAAATGCGCCAAATAATAGGTTTATTTTAATTTAACCGAATTCAACAATTATAAATTTGCAATTGTATATTGGCGTGACACATTAAGGGGATAATAATACCAATGCAACAATTGGGGTATAAATTAAAATTAACGCTGGAAATATTAATATTTAGGATATAAACGTTAAAATTGGAACTGGAATTGGTAAAATCGGAAACGGTTTTATCGCGTTCGGTTTAAAATAAACCTAATCGGATAATAACCATACCGAAACTGGTTTTTTCCAAAATAAAAGCAATAAAATTAAAAAAATTAGCAAATATATTAAAAATTGTAACAATTGTTACAAAAATGGAAAAATAATAACCATTATAATATTTATTACAATCCAAAAATATAAAAATTGTAATAATTGTTACAATAATTGTGGGGAAGGAAAAGGATTATAATAATTGTTATTATATGGCCAATTTACGTTTAAATTTAAAAATTGGGGGTTATAATTAGGACGCGTTAACCTTTTTTTTTTTCCTTTATACAAATTTCGATTACGCGGGTAATAAATGGCGATTCGTTTAATATAAAATAAACCATTTTAACCCTGCCCGACGGAGGTAACGTTTTAAAATTAATGCAGGTTTTCGAATAAACCCAATTAAAAAAACCGTCGCCGTTATATTAAATTAAAACGTCCACAATTACCGATCCAAAACGGGTTTTTCCTTTTTATAAACTTTTTTTAAAATTTTATCGGACGTTGCGGTATTTGGTTTTAAAATCCATTTTTTTTAACGCTAGTATTTTACCCAGTTCCGCCGAATCAATATCCCGGGTATCGTCCTCGGCGTGGATTATTAACCAAAAAAGGTAATTAATTACCAAAAATTGCAGCAAACGGATAAAACTTATATTAAAAAAAACCGAGGTTTGGCGGTTACCAGTTATAATATCCGCACTAGTGGGAATTCCTAATTAAGCGGGACTAATATCGTCGGTATTTTCGCCCACGAATGCGGTAATAATATTTTTAAAAATTGCCTCGGTATTCGTTATAACGTTTTCGAAACGGTAATTAAATTGGAATTCCTTAATAATAATGCTATAGGGCGGAATACGTTTACGGGGATAGATAATTGTATTATTGGGCAAAATAAACCCGGTGTTTATACCCCTGCGTACCGTAAATGCGCCGGTATATTTAAAAATTATTAACGATTTTTCGTTTAATATAATGGTAGGAATTATAAAATTTAAAATTCGAGGGTAAAATAACCACCATTTCCAACCTATCAATTCGAATTTTTATAAAAAGGTTTTAATGTTTTTATCGATATTAAAAACGACGAAATAACCATTATTTTCCCAAATATAATCGACCGTAAATATATTTTCCTAAAACAGGTTTTTAGGTCGGGCGAAAAAAATCGCAATTTTATTCCAAACCAACGCATTAAAACAAAGTAATGTCCCTAATTTTATTAATAATCGGCGTGGTAATGGTTATACCCCAATTAATGCAAAAAATAAAGCGAAATGCGCGGTATATTATCGATTCGCGGAAACGGAGGCATTAAATTTCGTTTCCAATTATACGTAAAAAAAAAATACCGGATGGTAAATATATAACCAAACGCCGGATATTTTTGGTATTTTCGAACGTGGAAAAATCGGCCTTCCGACCGTTTTTGCGTTAACGGTTCCTAATAAAATTATTTAATTTAAACAAATATATTAGTATAACGAAATTATAACAATTATTACAAAAAATATTTATTAAATATTATTTTCAATATCGGAATTATCGGTGAAATTATCAACGTTAGGGGGGCGCTGCTAAAAGTTAAAATCGATAATTTTATTTATATATTATAAATTAAATATTTTTTCCGCGTCATAGATTTCGTCCAACTGTTTAATTTTTCGGATTAGGAATATCGAATAAAATATAATAATAACCGTACCCGCAAATTTGGGATTAGATTTGCGGGCGGCGAATTTAGTTAAAATATCGTAAAATTGCGCCTAAATAAAAATAGCAACCGCTCGCGGGGCATCGGTAGCGCATATTTCGGTTAAATTATAATAGTATTTAACGTCGAGGGTTGGGGAATTGGTTACTGCTTTTTTAAATATTTGCGAAATAAGGTTGGCCGGGACGAAAATTAAAGTGGGAAAATATCCGTCGGTATTTTGGATAAATCGGTCGTATTGTCAACGGATATATTATACATAAATCGCCGTAAAATAAATAATCGTTTTTTTATATTTATTTCGTTGGTTAATAACCAATTTTTAAAAATTAACTGCTCCAATTTTAATAAAGTGTGGGTATTTAAACCGAAAAAAAGTTAATTTAGCAAAAACAAAAATTGTAATAATAATTACAAAAATAGGGGTGGGATTGTAACAATAATTACAAAAATAGGGGCAAAATTGTAACAATAATCACAAAAATAGGGGTAAAATTGTAACGATAGTTACAATTATTAGGAATAATGTATATATAACTTATTAACCAATTAATAGGGTAATTAATAACAATTAAAAGGAGCATTAGGTATATCCCAGTTAAACCAAAAATATTTACCTTTAATTTTTTTATATTTAAAACCGATTTTATTATCGGTATTTAAACCGTCGATAGGTAAAATATTTTAAAAAAGGCGCAACTTTTTTATAATAACCTAAATCGCGTCCGAATTAAAAAAATAACCAATCCAGGGATAATTTTTAATTAAAATAAAAAATTGCGCATAATATACCAAAAAAACCGCTAGGATTTTTTCGCGGGCGTCTTCGAAAATTTCCTTTTTTGCGCGGTTTATATTAGCAAGTCGATCGGCGATAATGGATTGGGTTTATAGAAAATTGAAAAAATCGTTTTGTTAATCGTCGCTAAAAAATTTGGGATAAAATTCGGTAATTTTTATTTTAGGTTTGGTAAAAATGGGATAATAAAACCGCTTTTCGTCGTACAAATTGTTAAAAATATTTTTAAATATTAACAAATCCAATAAATGCATTTAAATTTAATTTGCACGTTTTTTTTTTAACCGTCCGACTTTAATAGGTTTAAAACGGGACCAGGTATCGATAACGAGCATTATTATCGTCCTATTATAGCAGGTGCGGTTAAAACCAAATAAATTGGCGACGTCGATAATTTAATCGGTTTGCGAACGGGTAATTAAACGATGTTAAAATTATATTAAATGCAAATTATTTAAAACGATAATATTATCGGCGATAATTATATAATCGGCGATAGTAAATAGGGTGGAGGATTGTTCGATATTAAATTTAAAAAAATTACGGCAATTTCCATTAAAATCGCTAAAACCTTTTTTATTTCCAATAACGATTTTTCCTTACCGGCGAAAAACAAAATAAAAAAAATAATAGCAAATTTGAAACTAATCGTCGATATAGTAACCGTTATATATATATAGTCCAAAATTAGCGGTTTTAAATTCTAAATCGCCGTTTTTAAAATTAGGTCCGGTGGTTATTATCCGCAAATAAATTAATATCGTGGCGAAAATTGTGGAAATTATAAAAGGTTTGAATTTATTTGCGAATATTTTCAACCCGGGGAAATTAATATCGCTTTAGCGGATAAAGGGGGGGATAGGGGGTAGGCGACGCCGATTTGCCAAATTATCGAAAATAGGTTTAATACCCTTATCGTTAAATATATCCGGCACGGAGGCCAAAACCTTTTACCAAACGGGTATTTTATTATTTTTAATCTATTTACCGGGATTACCTGCCTTAAAATAAATTAAAAAGCCGAATATATCGGCGATTAAAAATAAATTAACTAATAATTAAAATTGTGCCCGTTATCCCAAAATATACAAAAGGGTAAAAACCAAATTATAATAATTATTATATTGTAACAATGATTGTTTAACATTACCGCAAAAAATTATAATAGTTATTACAATATAGTAAATAATAGGATATATTAATGCAAAAATTATAATAATTGTCGCAATCCAATAGAAGGAAATATTAATTTATTATATTAATATGTTATACTAAAGTATTTGTCGTTTCGTAACCAAATACGACTATTACTTCGTTTGCATTCGACGAATTACTATTAAAATGGTATACCAAAATCTGGTTATTAACGCGTGTTTTTGCTACAGCGACACCAGCAGCGGATTGAAAACGCTTAAAAGTTTAAGCGATTGGGGTTTCGCTCATATTGCGGAAAATATTATTTCCGCGACCGAACCAGGCGGGCGGGTTAATATTATTGTTAATTTTAAAACAATTAATATAACCCAAATGGGGTATAATACGAACTATTTTGGCAATATTTGTATTTTTTACCTTACGCCAAATTATAATGGTTATCGCCGATACGGATTGGTTTTTACCCAATTAAAAATCTTTTTATAACGGGACGGGTAAACGATCCAAAAAATCCGTATTTTTATATAATAGGAAATAATATTTGGGTTATATAAAATTTATTAATCCATTATTTAACGTCGAATTAGGTTTAAATTACGTCCGCGATACCGAAATAAAGTTAATTTTAATTGGCCGAACGGTAATAGTTTTATATATACGGGGTACGGGCGGCCTATTTAATGGCGCGGGTACCGGGTTAATAATAACCTCCGGTTATAATGCAAAGGGCCGGTTTTTGGGGTTTTTTAATAGCGGGGATAATGCGCTGGTAAATGGTTTAAAAAATATTAAAAAAGTTTGCAATTAGCGGTTGTCCAAATCCGGGGTAAATTCGTTATAATTATCGTTTATATTAATATTATTATCGCCCTTATTGGCGGACGCGGGGGTAGGTTGGTTATTGTTTTCGCCCATATAAATATCGTCGTTATTATAATCGACGGGGGCAGGGGTAAATTCGTTATCGCCGGCGTCCATATCGGCATTATTTTTATTTTTATCGACGGGGGCGGGGGTAAATTTATTATCGCCGGAATTTATATCGGTATTATTTTAATTATTATTATTATTATTAAAAATAGGGGGAAAATTTAAAAGGATTCCGATTGCATCCGAATAATTTTGTAATGTAAAACGGTCCAACCGAATAAAATTTGATTCCAAAACAATTGCAATATCCGCGTCGTAATTTTCCAAATTTTTAAAATATTGGTTTATCATTTTTATCCGCGTTCCTTTTTATAATATAATTATTAAATAAACAAATAATTTAGCATTATTGGCTATATATTCTAACGTAAATTTGGTGGTAATCTGGGCGGAGGTTTTGCTTTTTTGGCGTTTTTTGGGAATTATAATAATAAAAAAACGTAATTATAATAATTGTTACGGTTTTTGGCGAGTTAGAGCAATTACTGTAATTATTATTATAATAAGGTTAATTAATTTGCCCAGGACCTAACCGGGTAGGGGGTATTTTTCCGATATAAGGGCGTTAACTATAATTTACCTTCGTTATAATTGGGTTAATACCTGTTTGGGTGGGTAAAATATAAATAATATTATCTAATTAAAAATACTTTAATTAGGCTTCCTAACGAATATATTTGCAATATTTGCTAAAGCAATTTTGCGATTATAGTAATTATTACGTTTATTAATTAAAAATTAAACGCTGCTTTAATCGTTACAATTTTTTATTAATCGTTATAAAAAGAATTTGGCGGTTGGGAAAAAGGTTTTTATTGTAAAAAAAAAAAANAAAACCGATTTTATTATCGGTATTTAAACCGTCGATAGGTAAAATATTTTAAAAAAGGCGCAACTTTTTTATAATAACCTAAATCGCGTCCGAATTAAAAAAATAACCAATCCAGGGATAATTTTTAATTAAAATAAAAAATTGCGCATAATATACCAAAAAAACCGCTAGGATTTTTTCGCGGGCGTCTTCGAAAATTTCCTTTTTTGCGCGGTTTATATTAGCAAGTCGATCGGCGATAATGGATTGGGTTTATAGAAAATTGAAAAAATCGTTTTGTTAATCGTCGCTAAAAAATTTGGGATAAAATTCGGTAATTTTTATTTTAGGTTTGGTAAAAATGGGATAATAAAACCGCTTTTCGTCGTACAAATTGTTAAAAATATTTTTAAATATTAACAAATCCAATAAATGCATTTAAATTTAATTTGCACGTTTTTTTTTTAACCGTCCGACTTTAATAGGTTTAAAACGGGACCAGGTATCGATAACGAGCATTATTATCGTCCTATTATAGCAGGTGCGGTTAAAACCAAATAAATTGGCGACGTCGATAATTTAATCGGTTTGCGAACGGGTAATTAAACGATGTTAAAATTATATTAAATGCAAATTATTTAAAACGATAATATTATCGGCGATAATTATATAATCGGCGATAGTAAATAGGGTGGAGGATTGTTCGATATTAAATTTAAAAAAATTACGGCAATTTCCATTAAAATCGCTAAAACCTTTTTTATTTCCAATAACGATTTTTCCTTACCGGCGAAAAACAAAATAAAAAAAATAATAGCAAATTTGAAACTAATCGTCGATATAGTAACCGTTATATATATATAGTCCAAAATTAGCGGTTTTAAATTCTAAATCGCCGTTTTTAAAATTAGGTCCGGTGGTTATTATCCGCAAATAAATTAATATCGTGGCGAAAATTGTGGAAATTATAAAAGGTTTGAATTTATTTGCGAATATTTTCAACCCGGGGAAATTAATATCGCTTTAGCGGATAAAGGGGGGGATAGGGGGTAGGCGACGCCGATTTGCCAAATTATCGAAAATAGGTTTAATACCCTTATCGTTAAATATATCCGGCACGGAGGCCAAAACCTTTTACCAAACGGGTATTTTATTATTTTTAATCTATTTACCGGGATTACCTGCCTTAAAATAAATTAAAAAGCCGAATATATCGGCGATTAAAAATAAATTAACTAATAATTAAAATTGTGCCCGTTATCCCAAAATATACAAAAGGGTAAAAACCAAATTATAATAATTATTATATTGTAACAATGATTGTTTAACATTACCGCAAAAAATTATAATAGTTATTACAATATAGTAAATAATAGGATATATTAATGCAAAAATTATAATAATTGTCGCAATCCAATAGAAGGAAATATTAATTTATTATATTAATATGTTATACTAAAGTATTTGTCGTTTCGTAACCAAATACGACTATTACTTCGTTTGCATTCGACGAATTACTATTAAAATGGTATACCAAAATCTGGTTATTAACGCGTGTTTTTGCTACAGCGACACCAGCAGCGGATTGAAAACGCTTAAAAGTTTAAGCGATTGGGGTTTCGCTCATATTGCGGAAAATATTATTTCCGCGACCGAACCAGGCGGGCGGGTTAATATTATTGTTAATTTTAAAACAATTAATATAACCCAAATGGGGTATAATACGAACTATTTTGGCAATATTTGTATTTTTTACCTTACGCCAAATTATAATGGTTATCGCCGATACGGATTGGTTTTTACCCAATTAAAAATCTTTTTATAACGGGACGGGTAAACGATCCAAAAAATCCGTATTTTTATATAATAGGAAATAATATTTGGGTTATATAAAATTTATTAATCCATTATTTAACGTCGAATTAGGTTTAAATTACGTCCGCGATACCGAAATAAAGTTAATTTTAATTGGCCGAACGGTAATAGTTTTATATATACGGGGTACGGGCGGCCTATTTAATGGCGCGGGTACCGGGTTAATAATAACCTCCGGTTATAATGCAAAGGGCCGGTTTTTGGGGTTTTTTAATAGCGGGGATAATGCGCTGGTAAATGGTTTAAAAAATATTAAAAAAGTTTGCAATTAGCGGTTGTCCAAATCCGGGGTAAATTCGTTATAATTATCGTTTATATTAATATTATTATCGCCCTTATTGGCGGACGCGGGGGTAGGTTGGTTATTGTTTTCGCCCATATAAATATCGTCGTTATTATAATCGACGGGGGCAGGGGTAAATTCGTTATCGCCGGCGTCCATATCGGCATTATTTTTATTTTTATCGACGGGGGCGGGGGTAAATTTATTATCGCCGGAATTTATATCGGTATTATTTTAATTATTATTATTATTATTAAAAATAGGGGGAAAATTTAAAAGGATTCCGATTGCATCCGAATAATTTTGTAATGTAAAACGGTCCAACCGAATAAAATTTGATTCCAAAACAATTGCAATATCCGCGTCGTAATTTTCCAAATTTTTAAAATATTGGTTTATCATTTTTATCCGCGTTCCTTTTTATAATATAATTATTAAATAAACAAATAATTTAGCATTATTGGCTATATATTCTAACGTAAATTTGGTGGTAATCTGGGCGGAGGTTTTGCTTTTTTGGCGTTTTTTGGGAATTATAATAATAAAAAAACGTAATTATAATAATTGTTACGGTTTTTGGCGAGTTAGAGCAATTACTGTAATTATTATTATAATAAGGTTAATTAATTTGCCCAGGACCTAACCGGGTAGGGGGTATTTTTCCGATATAAGGGCGTTAACTATAATTTACCTTCGTTATAATTGGGTTAATACCTGTTTGGGTGGGTAAAATATAAATAATATTATCTAATTAAAAATACTTTAATTAGGCTTCCTAACGAATATATTTGCAATATTTGCTAAAGCAATTTTGCGATTATAGTAATTATTACGTTTATTAATTAAAAATTAAACGCTGCTTTAATCGTTACAATTTTTTATTAATCGTTATAAAAAGAATTTGGCGGTTGGGAAAAAGGTTTTTATTGTAAAAAAAAAAAAAGCTAATAAAAATAAAAAAAGTATTGATAATTAGGTTTACTTATAAGGTTTTTTGCTAATAAAATAAAATTAAAATGGAAACGCCAAAATTTCTAGAATTTAACCGTAATAATTATTACAATTCGCAATATTAAACCCTTTTATTTTTAATCGGGGCGCCGTTAAACCGTACTAATTTATATATAATCCAAGCTTTTAATTTACGTAACAATTATTATTATCCAATATTTGGTCGTTTTATTTAAACCGTTAATTGGGGATTTTAATATTTAATAATTATATATTTTACGTTATTTAATCCTCCCCCCCTGGTTAATCCAACTCGGCGTCGCCTTTTTTATCGTTCGACTTTTTCATAATTTAAAACACGTTATTTAATTTAATTAAAATTTAATTTTAATCGCCTTTTAACTTTTGGGTTATAAATTTATAAACGTTTTTATATTAAATATTTTTATAACCGTTAACGTTAACCAGCATTTTAATTTATAATTATAATACCGTTTAATTCGTTCGTCGGCGTTTATTAGTTTATTTTCCCGAATAATTGTTAATTATATCCATCGTTTCCTAAAATGCCACCGTATTTTAATTCCGCCGCCTTTTTTCTTATTATTTATGCAAATAGGAGGCGTAATTTCGTATCCCATTTTCGTATATTATTGGGAATTAAACAACGAAATAATCGCTATATTGTTTAAATTATTTAATTAATTGTAAATTTGGAATATTTTCCAGTAAATTGTTTTTCGTCCATTCCCGGTTATAAAAATGGACGAATTTTTTAACGATATTAAAAATTACTGGTTTAAATAATACCAATTGGGATAATAGGTCGTATAACCGCCGCGGGTTTGGATAAAAAATGGTTATTGCAAAATGGGTACCCCATTTATCCAATTGTTTAAATATATAATTTTTTTTGGAATTTTTTTTTAAGTATTTTAAATGGTTGGTTTTTAAAGGGTAAGGCGGGTAAAATTCCAATTTAATCTACGCAAACGTTATAATAATTTTTAAATTAATTTATTATAAAAAATGGATTCGTTTCCTATATAAAATTTAATATAATTCGTCGAAAATATTTAACGTTGGCGAAAATTTGCATATTTGGCGCTTTTTTTTTTAATTTTTTCCTATTTATTATTTTTTAATGCGTCCAATAGGGCGGAACGCGTGGTTTAAATATACCCAAAAAACCGGTTTGTGGTAATTCCGACGCTTTTACCCGGTTATTGTCGTTTAAATTAAATTTAACAATACGTGGAAGGTTAATAGGGAATAACCGCGTTTATAAATACGTTAAAAAATTTAAATAAATAATTTGTAAATTTTTAACGTTTCCTCGTTATATTAGGGTTATTTGATTAATTTAACTAATAATTTTGGTTTAATTGGTTTATATTTAACGATAAATTTTTACGTATCGAAATATTAATAAAACGCAAAAAAGTTTACGGCTTTTTTACGGTTAAGCCGGCGTACGGTTCGTCCGAACTTTTACCATAAATTTACAGGGTCGTTTGATATTAACGCGCCGTATTATATTATATATTTTATATTAAATATATTTATACTTATACCCAAAAATAAAATAGAAAATATAATGCGAATTTTGAAATCCGGTTTGGAAATTTTTGCGTAAATTTGAATTTTATCGATTTTAAATATAAATGTATTATACCGGATAATTATATCGGTTACGTTTCGTTTAATAAATTTCCTAAATACGAAATCTTTTATTAGAAATTAACGTGTTTGGATAATGCGGTTCCTGGCGTTTATATATATAATAATTTAAAAAATACGGGTGGCGGATAATAATATAATATTCCTTATTAGGAATAGGAAACGCCGGTAATTGTTAATAAAAAATTTGCGTTTTAAACACTGTATTATAATTGTAATTTCGGGTCGGTCGAAAGGCGTTTTAACGAAACGCATTATCCTTTTATAATATAATTGCTCGAAAACGTAAATTTTAACTTTTATTGTAAAAATTACGGTATATCCGAATATAAATACGGTTATTGGTATAATTACCCGGATTAAGCGCAATATGGAAAACGATTCCCTAAAATCCTTCCACTGTAAAATTATATAAAATTTATTAATAATAAATAAAACGATACGTTAATGGAATATAGGGTTTCGAAAAAATTTAAAAAATTGGTAATTAATGGTTTATTCCGGGTTTAAAAAAATGTGCGTGTATTTATAAACGGTTTACGGGTTCCAAAAAAGGTTATATTAAATAAAATTAGTTTTAATAATAAAAACCGTATATTTATATTTACGTTCAAAATAAATTGGTCGATTAATTTGGGGTTCGCGGCGGGATAACGTTATATATTGCGTAATTGTTTTTGCCTTAATTTGTTTAACAAAATTTTTTGGATAATAGTGGTATTATTGCGAATAACAGAAATAATTTGCAATATTATACTTTTCCCATACCCGGTTTTTACCAGTAAAATAATATTTTTTATATTATATAAACCCCGGTATATATATTATATTTGGTTATAATATGGGATTCGTGCGGGAGTATTAAAAGGTTTGTGGAGGTTTAAAAATTATGTGGCAATTAAGGAAACGAATTTATATTATAGGTTTAAATTATTAAAAGCTTTGGTTTTAACGTATAATTCCGGGAAAATGTATACGTCGGAAAAGGTATTTACCGCCGCGTGTACGGGATTGAGACCGTAAAAAATTGCGTCGATTTAATGGGAAAACGAAGTATATATGGGCGTGTTTCCAGACATTATATATATATATTTTAATACGAATATATAAAAAATTCCGGAAATAATGGTTTTTTTTAATAGGTGGATATATAACGTATTATATAATATATATTTTATACGGATTGTAAAATTAGTGGTTTTGCGTTATTTATATTAAAATTTATATGTAAAAGTTCCTTTCGCTTTTACGATTTTTTTTATATAAATCTTAACGGATTATAATCGTTATTAATAGAATGCGAAATGGGTATCGATGGTATTTATAAGTGGACGTATAATATATGAAATAAAATTTACTTTATACGGATTGTAAAATAAATAATTTTGCGTTATTTGGATTAAAATTTATATATAAAAATTCCTTTCGTTTTTACAATTTTTTACATGAAAATTTTAACGGATTATAATCGTTATTATTAAAATGCGAAATGGGTATCGATGGTATTTTTAGGTTAATAATAGGGATACCGCCATAAACGGATAAAAAACGGGTTATATCCAATTTTTAATTGGCGTACCGGGTGCAAAAAATTTTAAATTAATAAAAAAGGTTTACCAATTCCTATTTTTAACGATGTTCTTTTTTCGATATTTTGCGTGGTTATAAAATAATAAAGGAGTATCGGTCGCAAAAAAGCCAAAAATACCGCTATAAACGGCGAAAATCGACAAATTATCCTCAAACTTAAACCAAAGCGTTTTTTGGATAGACCCACAGGTATATTGCAAAGCCGCAATTAAGCCACGAAATGGAGCGAAGCGAACGGTGTAAATTAATTGTGGAGTTTTGGGCTTCAGGGATGAGCCCTGAGACTATTATTCGCTGACATTTTGAATTGCAATTCCTGCAATATATAAAATATAATAGAAAATCCGACAGCCCCAATAGCCCCATTTCGGCACTATCTAATATGGCTTATATACAAATAAAAGTGGACCCATTACATGCTAAATAACGCATATAATTAACAAAGGTGTTTTTTTAACAACGTATACAAAACAATTTTTCGGAAAATCGTGTGCAGTACCGGAACCTTTTGCGGGGTACGGACCCCCATTTCGATGTCGGAAAGTAACTAAGGGAGATAAAACGAAGTTTCCCCCACCAATAAATTAAACTTATTAATCCTAAATTTAATAAACCATTGTCGTGAACAATTTAGTGCATTTAAGCCCTGTAATTACAGGCTTTTATAATATAATCAGTACCACGCCGCACCTAGGTTAATGCCTAAACCCCTGTTAGCAACCCGTATTGCTAACAGATATATTGAAAAAAATTTAATTCTATGTAAAGGATTTACTAATTTCTATTTTTAACGAATATGTTTTTTTTTTAATATTTTATATAATTGTCGAATAATATGGGAGTATTTATCGGTAAATTGACGATATACCGCCATAAGCGGCGAAAATCGACAAATTGTCCTAAAACCTAAATTAAAGCGTTTTTTGGATGGACCCACAGGTATATCGCAAAGCCGCAATTAAGCTACGAAGTGGAGCGAAGCGAACGAAATGGATCAATTGTGGAGCTCTGGGCTTCAGGGATAAGCCCTGAGACTAATAAATTGTCCTTAAATTAAAACGAGCGTGTTTTTTTCGGCTAATGTGATTGGTCGAAAAGCCATGTGGCTAATAGGTATATGGAGCGCTCGGTCCCTATTGCGAAGCAGGGGGGTTTAGTCTAAGCACTGAGACTAGCCATAAGCGGCGAAAATCGACAAGTTGTCCTTAGACCTGAACCATAGCGTTTTTTAGTCTCAGGGCTCATCCCTGAAGCCCAAAGTTCCACAATTGATCCATTCCGTTCGCTTCGCTCCATTTCGTGGCTCAATTGCGGTTTTGCAATGTATTTGTAAGTCCATCCAAAAAACGTTTTGGTTTAGGTTTAAGGACAATTTGTCGATTTTCGCCGTTTATAACGGTATTTTTGGCTTTTTTGCGACCGATATTCCCTTATTATTCCATAACCACGCAAAATATCGAAAAAAGAAAATATCGTTGAAAATAGGAATTGGTAAGCCTTTTTTATTAATTTAAAATTTTTTGCACCCGGTACGCCAATTAAAAATTGGATATAACCCGTTTTTTATCCGTTTATGGCGGTATCCCTATTATTAACCTAAAAATACCATCGATACCTATTTCGCATTTTAATAATAACGATTATAATCCGTTAAAATTTTCATGTAAAAATTGTAAAAACGAAAGGAATTTTTATATATAAATTTTAATCCAAATAACGCAAAATTATTTATTTTACAATCCATATAAAATAAAATTTATTTAATATATTATACGTCCACCTATAAATACCATCCATAGCCATTTCGCATTTTATTAACAACGATTATAATCCGTTAAAATTTATATAGAGAAAATCGTAAAAGCGAAAGGAACTTTTACATATAAATTTTAATATAAATAACGCAAAACCACTAATTTTACAATCCGTATAAAATATATATTATATAATACGTTATATATCCACCTATTAAAAAAAACCATTATTTCCGGAATTTTTTATATATTCGTATTAAAATATATATATATAATGTCTGGAAACACGCCCATATATACTTCGTTTTCCCATTAAATCGACGCAATTTTTTACGGTCTCAATCCCGTACACGCGGCGGTAAATACCTTTTCCGACGTATACATTTTCCCGGAATTATACGTTAAAACCAAAGCTTTTAATAATTTAAACCTATAATATAAATTCGTTTCCTTAATTGCCACATAATTTTTAAACCTCCACAAACCTTTTAATACTCCCGCACGAATCCCATATTATAACCAAATATAATATATATACCGGGGTTTATATAATATAAAAAATATTATTTTACTGGTAAAAACCGGGTATGGGAAAAGTATAATATTGCAAATTATTTCTGTTATTCGCAATAATACCACTATTATCCAAAAAATTTTGTTAAACAAATTAAGGCAAAAACAATTACGCAATATATAACGTTATCCCGCCGCGAACCCCAAATTAATCGACCAATTTATTTTGAACGTAAATATAAATATACGGTTTTTATTATTAAAACTAATTTTATTTAATATAACCTTTTTTGGAACCCGTAAACCGTTTATAAATACACGCACATTTTTTTAAACCCGGAATAAACCATTAATTACCAATTTTTTAAATTTTTTCGAAACCCTATATTCCATTAACGTATCGTTTTATTTATTATTAATAAATTTTATATAATTTTACAGTGGAAGGATTTTAGGGAATCGTTTTCCATATTGCGCTTAATCCGGGTAATTATACCAATAACCGTATTTATATTCGGATATACCGTAATTTTTACAATAAAAGTTAAAATTTACGTTTTCGAGCAATTATATTATAAAAGGATAATGCGTTTCGTTAAAACGCCTTTCGACCGACCCGAAATTACAATTATAATACAGTGTTTAAAACGCAAATTTTTTATTAACAATTACCGGCGTTTCCTATTCCTAATAAGGAATATTATATTATTATCCGCCACCCGTATTTTTTAAATTATTATATATATAAACGCCAGGAACCGCATTATCCAAACACGTTAATTTCTAATAAAAGATTTCGTATTTAGGAAATTTATTAAACGAAACGTAACCGATATAATTATCCGGTATAATACATTTATATTTAAAATCGATAAAATTCAAATTTACGCAAAAATTTCCAAACCGGATTTCAAAATTCGCATTATATTTTCTATTTTATTTTTGGGTATAAGTATAAATATATTTAATATAAAATATATAATATAATACGGCGCGTTAATATCAAACGACCCTGTAAATTTATGGTAAAAGTTCGGACGAACCGTACGCCGGCTTAACCGTAAAAAAGCCGTAAACTTTTTTGCGTTTTATTAATATTTCGATACGTAAAAATTTATCGTTAAATATAAACCAATTAAACCAAAATTATTAGTTAAATTAATCAAATAACCCTAATATAACGAGGAAACGTTAAAAATTTACAAATTATTTATTTAAATTTTTTAACGTATTTATAAACGCGGTTATTCCCTATTAACCTTCCACGTATTGTTAAATTTAATTTAAACGACAATAACCGGGTAAAAGCGTCGGAATTACCACAAACCGGTTTTTTGGGTATATTTAAACCACGCGTTCCGCCCTATTGGACGCATTAAAAAATAATAAATAGGAAAAAATTAAAAAAAAAAGCGCCAAATATGCAAATTTTCGCCAACGTTAAATATTTTCGACGAATTATATTAAATTTTATATAGGAAACGAATCCATTTTTTATAATAAATTAATTTAAAAATTATTATAACGTTTGCGTAGATTAAATTGGAATTTTACCCGCCTTACCCTTTAAAAACCAACCATTTAAAATACTTAAAAAAAAATTCCAAAAAAAATTATATATTTAAACAATTGGATAAATGGGGTACCCATTTTGCAATAACCATTTTTTATCCAAACCCGCGGCGGTTATACGACCTATTATCCCAATTGGTATTATTTAAACCAGTAATTTTTAATATCGTTAAAAAATTCGTCCATTTTTATAACCGGGAATGGACGAAAAACAATTTACTGGAAAATATTCCAAATTTACAATTAATTAAATAATTTAAACAATATAGCGATTATTTCGTTGTTTAATTCCCAATAATATACGAAAATGGGATACGAAATTACGCCTCCTATTTGCATAAATAATAAGAAAAAAGGCGGCGGAATTAAAATACGGTGGCATTTTAGGAAACGATGGATATAATTAACAATTATTCGGGAAAATAAACTAATAAACGCCGACGAACGAATTAAACGGTATTATAACTATAAATTAAAATGCTGGTTAACGTTAACGGTTATAAAAATATTTAATATAAAAACGTTTATAAATTTATAACCCAAAAGTTAAAAGGCGATTAAAATTAAATTTTAATTAAATTAAATAACGTATTTTAAATTATAAAAAAGTCGAACGATAAAAAAGGCGACGCCGAGTTGGATTAACCAGGGGGGGAGGATTAAATAACGTAAAATATATAATTATTAAATATTAAAATCCCCAATTAACGGTTTAAATAAAACGACCAAATATTGGATAATAATAATTGTTACGTAAATTAAAAGCTTGGATTATATATAAATTAGTACGGTTTAACGGCGCCCCGATTAAAAATAAAAGGGTTTAATATTGCGAATTGTAATAATTATTACGGTTAAATTCTGGAAATTTTGGCGTTTCCATTTTAATTTTATTTTATTAGCAAAAAACCTTATAAGTAAACCTAATTATCAATACTTTTTTTATTTTTATTAGCTTTTTTTTTTTTACAATAAAAACCTTTTTCCCAACCGCCAGGTTTTTTTTGTAATAATTAATAAAGAATTGTAACGATTAAACCAGCGTTTAATTTTTAATTTACAAACGTAATAATTATTACAATCGCAAAATTGCTTTAGCAAATACTGCAAACATATTCGTTAGGAAATTTAATTAAAATATTTTTAATTGGATAAAACTATTTATACCCTACCCACCTAAGCAGGTATTAACCCAATCGTAACGAGGGTAAATTATAATTAACGTTTTTATATCGCAAAAGTACCCCCCACCCGGTTAAATCCGGGGTAAACTAATTAATTTTATGGTAATAATAATTACAATGATTGTTTTAATTCGCCAAAAACCGTAATAATTGTTATAATTACGTTTTTTTATTACTATATTTCCCAAAAAACGCCAAAAAGGTAAAACCTCCGCCTAAACCACCACCAAACTTACGTTGGAATATATATCCAATAATATTAAATTACCTGTTAACCTAATAATTTTATTACAAAAAAAAACGCGGATAAAAACAATAAACCAATATTTCAAAAATTTGGAAAATAACGACGCGGATATTGCAATTGTTTTGGAGTTAAATTTTGTTCGGTTGGACCGTTTTACATTATAAAATTATTCGGATGCAATCGGAATCCTTTTAAATTTTCCCCCTATTTTTAATAATAATAATAATAATTAAAATAATACCGATATAAATTCCGGCGATAATAAATTTACCCCCGCCCCCGTCGATAAAAATAAAAATAATGCCGATATGGACGCCGGCGATAACGAATTTACCCCTGCCCCCATCGATTATAATAACGACGATATTTATATGGGCGAAAACGAT
This sequence comes from Pyricularia pennisetigena, assembly GCF_004337985.1. NCBI lineage: Eukaryota > Fungi > Ascomycota > Sordariomycetes > Magnaporthales > Pyriculariaceae > Pyricularia > Pyricularia pennisetigena. The sequence continues at coordinate 241,376 of NC_043743.1, forward strand.
AACCAACCTACCCCCGCGTCCGTTAATAAAGGCAATAATAATATTACTATAAACGATAATTATAACGAATTTACCCCGGATTTGGATAACCGCTAATTGCAAATTCCCCTGGTATCCTTTAAATTATTTGCCAACGTATTATCCCCATTATTAAAAAACCCCAAAAACCGGCCTTTTGCATTATAACCGGAAATTATTATTAACCCGGTACCCGCGTTATTAAATAGGCCGCCCGCACCCCGTATATATAAAACCATTATCGTTCGGCCAGTTAAAACCAATTTTATTTTGGTATCGCGGATGCAATTTAAACCTAATTTAACGTTAAATAATGGATTAATAAATTTCGTATAACCCGAATATTATTTCCCATCGTATAAAAATACGGATTTCCTGGATCGTTTACCCGTCCCGTTATGGAAGGATTTTTAATTGGGTAAAAATTAATCCGTATCGGCGATAATTATTACAATTTGGCGCAGGGTAAAAAATACGAATATTGTTAAAATAATTTGTATTATGCCCCATTTGGGTTATATTAATTGTTTTAAAATTGATAATAATATTAACCCGCCCGCCTGGTTCGGTCGCGGAAATAACATTTTCCGCAATACGAACGAAACCCCAATCGCCCAGACCTTTGAACGCCTTTGATCCGCTGCTGGCGTCGCCGTAGCAAAAGCACGCGTTAATGGCCAAATTTTGGCATACTATTTTAACAGTAATTCGTCGAATATAAGCGAGGTGATAGTTAGTTTCAGTGCTCAGACTAGACCCCCCTGCTTCGCAGTGGGGACCGAGCGCTCCATATACCTTTTAGCCATATGGCTTTTCGACCAATTACATTGGCCGAAAAAATCGCGCTCGTTCTAATTTAAGGACATTTTGTCGCATTTCGCCGTTTATGGCGGTACCACCAACGATAATTTGTCGCATTTCGCCGTTTACAACGGTATTATCAATAATATACCTAATATTACGATATCGCTAATAATTATTTTATGAATAAAAGGATAATTTGTAATATTTTACCGTTTATAGCGGGTATATATAATATATTTGCATTATAATAGCAAAAGAAAATGGTGTAATTATAATGTATAATTAAATATTTAAATAAAAAAACAAATAAAAATTATAAGAATATGTAGTAATTTGCGTTAAATTAATTGGAGTTTGTTAATTATTTAAATACCGGCCGCGTTTTAATAGCTCCTATATATGGAAAGATATTAAAATATTAAGTAAAATGTGTAATTTTTCATTATATTTAACTTTTATTTTAAATAATGGTATATAATATTAATTTTAGTTGAGATTACAGTTTTTGACGTTTAGTAAACCTAACACTGCAAAATGCATGGAATTATCAATTAAAACAAAAGTTTTATTAATATATTTATATAAATTAATAATTTGTTAAAAATTTAAATAGTTTACGCAAATATTGGTAGAATAAGAATATTTCTGATTGATGCATTCCTTTATCAGTTTGTTAATAAACTTCAAATAAGTATTGTTTTTATAAATTTTATTTAATTAAATAAAGCAAAAAATATAAAAAAACACATTTTTAGCATTTTTTATTATAAAAAAATAAAAAGGGCCGGTATTGTAAATCAGGTTTCACGTTGACGTTTATTTATATACATAGTCCACTTTTACAAATTCTGGTTTTATTAATGTTAAAATTGGTAAAAATATAAAAACATTTCGATTGCAAAATAAATATAAAGTTGGATACACTTTACCTATCCGCATATTTAACGGTCAAAATAGATAAACATACGTACCAAAATGTAGGATTGTATTAAATGTACATATGCCACCCCCTATGTGCAAAAACCCTAAAATTTGGCTGCAAAAGAAAAATAATATAAAATTAATTAAATAAAGCAAAAAAATATATAAAATACACATTTAGCACTTGCTTCTATTAAACAGTTTTTAAAACCGATATAATAGGGGGGATTGGATTTGGACGGTTGTTTATATACGTAATAGGATTTCTGAAATTTTAGTTTTATTATCGTTAAAATTGGTAAAAATATAAACGAGTTTCGATTATAAATTATGTATAAAAAAGTATATACTTTGCCTATCCGCTTATTTAACTGCTTATATAATCTGGTATATGCATCAAAATTTAATGTAATAATATATAAATATCTACGACCCTCCACGTGCAAAAATTATAAAATTTGGTCAAAATTAAAAATAATACTAAAAAAAATCGAAAATCGAAAAAAAAATCAAAAAAACAGTACCGCCATAAACGGATTAAGGGCAGGTGGTATCCAGTTCGGCCATTATAACAAATAAAAAAATAAATCGCATCGCTGCTAATAGCGGTATTAAACGCTATTCTCAACGATATTTTATTTTTTCAATATTGTACGTGGTTATGGAATAATAAAGGAGTTTCGGTTAAAAAAAAACCAAAAATACCGCCATAAACGGCGGAAATCGACAAATTGTCCTTAGACCTAAACCAAAGCGTTCTTTGGATGGACCCACAAGTACATTGCAAAGCCGCAATTGAGCTACGAAATGGAGCGAAGCGAACGGAGTGGATCGATTGTGGAGCTTTGGGCTTCAGGGATAAGCCCTGAAACTAGGTGATGGTCGTATTTGGTTACGAGACGACAAATGTTTTGGTGCAGTATATTAATATAATGAGTTAGTGTTTCCTTTTATTGGATTGCGATAGTTGTTACAATTTTTGCACTAATATATCCTGCTATTTATTATATTGTAACAACTGTTACAATTTTTTGCGGTAATGTTAAATAATTACTGCTATAATATAATAGCTGTTACAATTTGGTTTTCACCTTTTTATATATTTTGTGATAACGGGCACAATTTTAATTGTTAATTAATTTATTTTCAATCGCCGACATATTCGGGTTTTTAATTTATTTTAAAGTAAGTAATCCCGGTAAACAGATTAAAAATAATAAAATACCCGTTTGGTAAAAGGTTTTGGCCTCCGTGCCGGATATATTTAACGATGAAGGTATTAAACCTATTTTCGATAATTTGGCAAATCGGCGTCGCCTACCCCCTATCCCCCCCTTTATCCGCTAAAGCGATATTAATTTCCCCGGGTTGAAAATATTCGCAAATAAATTTAAACCGGTTATAATTCCCACAATTTTCGCTATAATGTTAATTTACCTGCGGATAATAACCACCGGACCTAATTTTAAAAACGGCGATTTAAAATTTAAAACCGTTAATCCTGGACCATATATATATAGCGGTTATTATATCGACGATTAATTTGGGGTTTATTACCATTTTTTCTATTTTGTTTTTCGCCGGTAGGGAAAAATCGTTGTTGGAAATAAAAAAATTTTAGCGATTTTGTGTTACGATCAAGGTATCGGGTAACCTGTTCTTAGGGTAAAGTACAGTGGGTTGAAGCAACTGAGCGTCTTGACTGGGTAACTGGGGTTTTTAATGACTGGGGTAAAGTTATAATCGTTTTCAAGTAAATATTGAGGTTAACTAAAGTTTAATTGCTGCTAAGCAATCCTAGAATCGAATTTATTTATATGGTAATAAGCGTGCCTTATATAAACTATGTTCCGAATATGATTTCCCTTAATTTGTTACAAATCGCAGAAATTATTTCGCCTAATTTGTTGTAATTTTTTAAAGATTATTAAAATTACCTTTTTGGCGATTACGTGGTATTACGTGATTTTTCCTTTAAATAATCGATATTTTATTATCGGCGATTTTTTTGGGCGAATATCGTTAGGAGGGGTGTGACCCCGCCTGGCCTTATTGGTACCGACCCATTTTGTTTGGTCGTAATATTAGGTTTCCCTTTTTTTGGCCAAATCCTTTTGGTTTTTAAATAGTTTGTATTTTTTTAATTTTTGTTTTTGTTTTTATATTCCTTTTTTGCTAACCTTTTTACGCTATGTTTAATCGCGTAACCAAATTAAAATTTGGTCGTTCGTCGATAAAACGTCGCCACGTTTTCCTTTTTTCCCTATTATCGACCGACATTGTCGAAATGCTTTCCTGCAGTCCCTGTTATATTAAAAGCGTAATATTTTATCAGGTATTTCCGCAGGATTTTGCTCGTTGTATAGAATGCGTTCGTTCCAACCGTTTTGGTTGCGACGTATTGGGTTTGTCCGCTGCTTAGATCCGTTATATTGGTCGCCAATATTCGAAGCTGGATACGGAGGTTAAAGCGTTTAAAAAGCAAATTTACGCGCAGCAAGCGAAATTGCTTCGTTTGCGAAAGTAAAAAAAACTGTGGTTTAAAAAAATAATGCGAGCTGTGTTTCGCGGGATTAATAATTTGGAGGAATTAAATCGCGTAAAGCGTAAGGAGGCAAAGCAGGAGGAGCGGCGGCGATCGTCCGAAATTTTTTTTAAAATATTATTCGAATCGCTTTTTCCGGATTCCAATTTTGTTTGGGATTTAATTTTCCCGATGGGTCCTTTAAATCCTTTTTTATTGGATAAAATAAATGTTTTTGCGCAATATTCGGTCGGTGAATTGTTTTTGTCCGTATGTTTTAGTTTGTTAATATGTGTTAATCGTTTTTTTGTAAATTCGTTTAGTGGTATGGTTTCGAATCCTGGCCGATTTTTAGTTTTTGGGAATGGTAGGTAGTGCTTTTTTAAATCGTCCTTTTTTTTTTGGCTAATTTGCTCGCAAATCCAGTTTTTGGTAATATTGACGGAATGGTTCCTGGCAATTTTGGAAATGGTTAAAAGGTTCCCAAATGTTTTTTTCGTGTCCGTAATTTTCCCATTTAATAAAATATTTTATTTTACCGTGGTTGCGTTTATGGTCCAATATTTGTTCGACGTCGTATGTTTTTTCTTCGTCGATTTCGATTGTTTTTTGTATATTGGTACCGGGTGGTACTGGTTCCAATAATAATACGTGGAACGTTGGGTAGATTTTTATAATTCCTGGTAATAACAGTTTGTAGTTAGTTTCGTTAATTTTTTTGTTAATTTTAAAAAGTCCAAACTTTTTGTAATTAAATTTGCTATTTGGTCGTTGTATTTTAATATTGCGTCGAATAAGGTAAACGTTATTTCCTTCCTGGAAGGATGGTCCTTTTATCCGATGCTGGTTAGCGTATTTAGTTATTTTTTTTCGTACGAATTCCAATTTTTGTTGGAATTTTCGGTGGAGTTTTCGTAATTCGTTTGCTTGTTTATCGGCTCGTGGGGCCGTAATCGTGGTTTTTGGTTCTCTATATACCGTAAGGTTAAATCCGTAGTTGGTATAAAACGGGGTTGTTTTGGTATTTTTATTTTTTGAGCTGTTGTATGCGAATTGTGTTATGGGTAATAGCCGTACCCAATTGTCCTGCTTATGGTTTATATAGCATTTTAAATATTGTTCCAATATTTGGTTTACTCGTTTTGTTTGTCCATTTATTTGTGGGTGGAATGCTGTAAATAATTTGTGGTCGGTTTTTAACTATTCCATTAAAAATTTCCAGAATTTTAATATAAAAAATTTATTTTTATCCGTGATAATGCTTTCTGGAAATCCGTGGTTGCTGACAATTATTCGTAAGAATGTGTAAGCGATTTTTTCGGCGTTGCTACTTTCCTTATAGGGTAGGAAATAGGCGTATTTAGTGAGTTTATCCATTATAATTAATATATTATCGTATTTAGTTTTAGTGAGTAATTTTTCGGAAAATGGTAATTTAACGATAAAATCCATTGTAATGGTTTGCCAAGCTTTATTAGGGGCTGGTAAAAATTGTAAAAACCCGTAAGGTTTGTGTTTGGCGGATTTGTTTTTTGCGCAAAATTCGCAGTTTTTAATGGTTTTTCGTACTTTTTGTCGTATTCCTTTAAAATTATGGTGCTGTTTTAACCGTTTCTATGTTTTGGAAATCCTTTAATATCCGTAAGCTTTGCTTTCGTGGATTTTCCGTATTTCCTTTGGTATAATTACCGTGTTAATCGTTATAAAATTTCGGTAAATTGGTAAAAGGTTTCCGTTATCGTTTACCGTAAAAATTTTCCGTGTTTCCTCGGGTATTATGTTCTTATGGTTTGGTCTTCTGCTGAAGGCGTCGGCCCTGCCATTTTCTGTTTTTTTTCGGTAAATAATTTTAAAATGGAATTTTGATAGGAATTTTGCCTATTTAATTTGTCGTTTATTTAATATTTTGCTGGTGGTAAAATGGGTTAGGTTTTTGTGGTCCGTGTAAATTAATATTTCGTATTTAATTCCGGATAATTGTGGTTTTTATTTTTCAAATGTTCGGATAATAATTATAAATTTTTTATCGTGGATTTGGTAATTAAGTTTTGGTTTATATAACTTCTGTAAAAAAAAGGCGCAAGGGTGCAGGCGTTTTTTTTCGTTTCGTTGGTTAAATTGTCCTCCGATTGCGTAATCGGATGCGTCGGTTTCGATTTCGAAAGGTTTCGTTGGGTTTAGTATTTTAAAGATCGGTTTTTGTGCTATTGCATTTCGTAGTTGTTCGAAAGCTTGCTATATTTATTCCGTCCATTGGAATTTTAAATCCTTTTTGGTTATATTGGTCAATAGGGTGGCGATTGCGCCGTAACTTTTAATAAATTTTTTGTAAAAGTTTACAAATTTAAAGAATGCCCGAACGTTTTTTACGTTTTGTGGTTGGGGCCATTCCTTTATTATTTGGATTTTTAATTTTTCCATCCTAATTTCTCCAGGGGCGATAATATATTTTAGGAAGTTGATTTGCTTATTGTGAAAAATGCATTTTTCGGGTTTAATTAAGAGTTTAGCGTTTTGTAGTTTTTGTAAAACTGTGTGGACGTGTTTTTTGTGTTTTTCCAACGTTTTGGAAAAAATAAGGATATTGTCCAGGTAAATAACGACAAAAATATTTAAGCATTCCCTGAAAACGTGGTTAATTATAGTTTAAAAGGTTGCGGGGGCGTTGGTGAAACCGAAAGGTATTACCAGGTATTTGTAATGTTTTCGTTTGGTGCGAAATGCTGTTTTCCATTTTTCGCCTTCCTTTATGCGGATTAAATTGTATATTTTTTTAAAGTTTAGTGTTGTAAACCATTGTATTTGGTAAAACATGTTTCGAAATTCTCCTATTAGTGGGAGCGGGTAGCAATTTTTTATTGTAATGTCGTTTAATTGTTTGTAATCCACGCATAGTCGTAATTTTCCGTTCTTTTTTGGTACGAAAAAGATTGGGTATCCTATTGGTAATATCGATGGTTTAATATAATTTTTTTTGAGGTTTTCCGCGAAATATTCGTTTAAAACCTCCATTTGTGTCGGATTTAAACCGTATATTTTATGGAATTTTGGTTGGGTTCTTTTTTTTAATAGTATTTCGTGGTCGAACGGACTGTGCTCGGGTAATCCTGTTTCGAGTTTTTGGCTAAATAATCGTGTATAATTTTGGTATTTTTCTGGGATTTTGCCGTTTTTGGTCTGTTTTTTCGTAGTTTATATTGTGTAATTGGATCGGTTTTGGCCTATAAATAGTCGTTTTTTTTCCGATATTGGCTCCGGGGTTGGTCGTCCTCCCTGTAGGTACGCCATTTGCTTTATTTGGTTTTTCCGTGCTTTATATTTCCTGTATAAACCCTGCTGTGCTGGAGGTCGTTCAGTGATTAGGTGTTTTTCCCATTAAATTTGGCCTGTAATCCAATTTATCCGGGGGTTGCTCCTTTTAAGCTAAAAAATTCCTAAAATTATATTTTTGTTCCTTATTTCCGTAATATCCAAAGTGATTTATTCCTTTCGTCCATAGTTTTCCATCTAAAGGTATACGGTTTTTGTTTCGATGGTACCGTTCCCGTATAAAACTGCCTTTCCTTTTACGGTTTGTAATCGATATAGTTTTTCCTTTTATCGCCAAAGTATTCGTCGTTTTTTCACGATTTTTGGAAAAATGTAGTTGCTTTATACTCCGCTATTAAAGAGCGTTCGTATAGGTTTTCCATTAAATCGTATATTTAGGAATATATATTCGTGTATTGCTTTCGTGGTTTGCGTGGCGTTTAAGGTTTTTTATTCCGTTTCTGTTGCTACCGTTTAGTGCCCTGTACCGTTTGGCTGTCCTAGTTTTTTGGTTTGCTGGACTCGCGTCGTGGGTCCTTATTCTTTTTATTTCGGGGCGTATAATTATTTTTAACGTTAATTTTATTAAATCGGTGCCCTATTGGTGCAGGCGTTTTTCGTACGTTTGTGGGTATTTCGTTGTTTTTAACGTTGGGGTTCCACACAATTTTGGTCATAGGTGCGGGTCCTGGTTATCGTAATTTCGTTTCGTGCCATGCCTGTATTTTGGCTAATATGTGTATTTTGCAAATATTTCGGGTGTATTCGTACTATAGGAATTGTTTTTAATTGTAACATACCATGGGGTAATCGTTACAAAGGGTGAAAATTACCGCTGGTTCGGTGTTAAATCTTATTTTAATTTCCCAATTGGGTAATTTAGTGGTGGTGTATATTTCGTGGATGCCTATTGTTTTGCGTCGTTGTGGGAAAAAATCGTGGATTATTTTTCTGCTAAAATGCAATCCGCAATTGTTTCGAAAATATTTTGCCCAAAAGATTTTTGTGTGTTTGGGATGTTTGGTATTTAAAATTGGGTGGTTTCCAAAAGTTGGATCGATTAATCCTATAAGGTTTTATATTTATATTCGAAATAATATTCCGGGAAATTGCACTGATTGGTCGTTTCGGTATAAATCGATAAATTTTTTTTCATATATATAAAAATTATTTTCCCTTATTATATTGTATAAGTTTGAAAATATAGTTTTTTTTTCGTTAAATTCGTTTTTTAACTCGTTACTAAATTCGTCCGTTGGGGTTTGTTGGATTATCCGGATGCGGTGGGTTTATCCCAATAGTTTTGGTTTTAATTTTTTTAAAGTATTTAATTCCGTAGGTTCGGGTAATTTGGCGTTTTGCCTGCGTAATTGTGCCGGTGGTTTGGTTTTAATAGGTATACGGTTTCCTATTACTAAGGTCCGAATATTTTTAAATTTTTATAGGTATTATCCTGCGTCCATTTTTGCGCTGTTGTGGATTATATAATTATCGTCGTAATATATGGTCCAGTTTTTTAAATTATATTAATCCGGTGGTATTTGTTAATGGGTAGTGGTATTTAATCTTCGTGGTTTTTTGGAATCGGGGTGTAAATCCGGAGTGTTTTGGGGATAAAATTTGGCTATATGTCCTAATTTTTCGCATTTAAAGCATTTACCACTTTTGGGATCCTTGCGCGGTTTTTTATATTGGGTCGCGTTAAAGTCCATGGGTCCGTTATATATTCCGTAGGAAATATTATATTGGCGAAGCGGTTTAGGGTATTGGTATTTGCGTCCCGTATTAGTTTGTCGCAAGGTTAACCCCCACACGCTACGTTTTTTGCGTCGTTCCAATTTCCGTTCGTAAAATCGGTTGTCGATTTTAATTGCTAATTTTACGTATTCGGTTAAAGTGTCGGGTCGTTTTTTTTTAACAAATTCGTTTTTAACTTTTTTTTTAAATTCCGCATAAAAGCGTGTTATTAGGGTTTCGGGGCCCCATAATAATTTGGCGGTAATTTGTCGAAATTTATTGGTATATTTGGATACCGATTTGGTTTGGGTAAGGTGTACCAGTTTACGTTTAACCGTGCGTTCTTCGTTTAAATTACCGAATGCTTTTTTAAAACATTTTTCGAAATTCTCGTAATCGTCGAAAATGCGGTTAATCTCAATTTTACGGTTTTTTTTTTATCGTGGTCCAAATAGTTTCGTAGGATTGGTTCGAACCAGGTAAGCGTATCGCCCCTTAATAGCGAAACTGCGTAAGTGACTTTTTCTGCGTTATTATCGAAATTATCCTCGTTAAAGTGAAGGTAGGCCCGGATTCCCGTAAAAAATCCCTATAAGGTACTTAAGGTGCTATTATAAGGTGATGGTAAAAAGTATTTAATATAATTCCTATTGGTTCGATTAATTTGTTCGGTTATTCGTTCCTGGAATTGTCGATTTTTTGTTTGGAGCGTCGCGATTATTTAACGTAAGGCGTTAGCGTTAGCCGGAGCGTTAATAGTAAAGGGGGTTTAAGGGGTGGTTTTATTGGAAAACATTATTTCGGCGATACTATTCGGTATATTCCAAAACAAAATACTAAATAGGAGCAATTAAAATATTACGATTAAAATATCGGGTAACCTGTTTTTAGGGTAAAATATAGTGGGTTAAAACAATTAAGCGTTTTAATTGGGTAATTGGGGTTTTTAATAATTGGGGTGAAATTATAATCGTTTTCAAGTAAATATTAAGGTTAATTAGAGTTTAATTGCTGTTAAACAATCCTAAAATCGAATCTATTTATATGGTAATAAGCGTGTTTTATATAAATTATATTCCGAATGTGATTTCCTTTAATTTGTCACAAATCGCAGAAATTATTTCGCCTGATTTGTTGTAATTTTTTAAGGATTATTGAAATCACTTTTTTGGCGATTACGTGGCGTTACGTGACTTTTCCCTTAGGTAATCGATGTTCTGTTGTCGGCGATTTCTTTGGGCGAGTGTCGTTAGGAGGGGTGTGACCCCGCCTGGCCTCATTGGTACCGACCCATCTTGTCTGGTCGTAACATTTTGGTGGAAATTGCCGCAATTTTTTTAAAATTAATATCGAATAATCCTCCATTTTATTTACTATCGCCGATTATACCACCATCGCCGATAACGTTATCGCTTTAAACAATTTATATTTAATGTAATTTTAACATCGTTTGGTTACCCGTTCGCGAGCCGACCAAACCATCGACGTCGCCAATTTATTTGGTTTTAACCGCGCTTATTATAACAGGACGATAATAATATTCGCTGTCGATACCTGGTCCCGTTTTAAACCTATAAAGGTCGGACGGTTAAAAAAAAAAGCGTATAAATTAAATTTAAATGCATTTATTGGATTTATTAATATTTAAAAATATTTTTAACAATTTGTACGATAAAGGGCGGTTCCATCGTCCCATTTTTACCAAACCCAAAATAAAAACTACCGAATTTTATCCCAAATTTTTTAGCGACGATTAACAAAACGATTTCCTTAATTTTATATAAATTTAATCCATTATCGCCGATCGATTTGCTAATATAAACCGCGTAAAAAAGGAAATTTTCGAGGACGCCCGCGAAAAAGTTTTAACGGTTTTTTTGGTATATTATGCGCAATTTTCCATTTTAACCAAGGGTTATCCCTGGATTAATTATCTTTTTGTGAACATGGCTAGCGCAGGGCTAGTTATATTAGCTACCCTGCATTATTCTATAACGGCTAGCACGGGCTAATTTTATTAGTCACCCTGCATCGACTAAATAAATAAATAACAAATAAAACGTATACGCGTTTATACACACAAAGCTTTATATATCACGTCTTTGTTCATAATTTCAACAACAAAACAAATACGTCATATTTAATCTAGCTTAGTGGTATAATGCACGTACCATAATCTATATCATATATACGTTGAAGTGCGTGGGTTCGAATCCCGTTGTGGTCGCAGATTTTCTGTGCATGCATAAGCACAATAGGCCGTTAGGCTTAATGGGCCGTTAGGCTCAATAGGTCGGCAGGTCAGTCACATGAATAAGGCCAAATCATGTGACGTGACCCCGCATTCCGGACATCCGGATCGAAGATCTGCACCTACGGATTCGAACACGTAATTCATAACTTAGCCTAAGATTCATCACCTTCATAACCTTCATCGATTCAACGATTTAACGAATCGATTGTGCAACAACAATATATTATCTCTATTACCCGCTAGCAGACGGTTATCTGCCATTTCAACGTTCCATCAGCCTTATACGTGATCCACTTTTCCCCGCGTTCAAGATTAAGCTTATTCTATCTCGTAACCTCCTCACACTTTTTAATTCGGACGCGATTTAAATTATTATAAAAAATTTGCGCTTTTTTTAAAACATTTTGCCTATCGACGGTTTAAATACCGATAATAAAATCGGTTTTAAATATAAAAAAATTAAAGGTAAATATTTTTAATTTAATTGGGATATACTTAATATTCCTTTTAATCGTTATTAGTTATTTTATTAACTGGTTGGTAAATTATATATGCATTATCCCTAATAATTGTAATTGTCGTTACAATTTTGCCCCTATTTTTGTAATTATTGCTATAATTTTGCCCCTTATTTTGTAATTATTATTATAGTCCCACCCCTATTTTTGTAATTATTATTACAATTTTTGTTTTTGTTAAATGAATTTTTTTTCGGTTTAAATACCCACACTTTATTAAAATTGGAGCAATTAGTTTTTAAAAATTGGTTCTTAGCTAACGAAATGGGTATAAAAAAACGATTATTTATTTTACGGCGATTTATATATAATATATCCGTTTCTAATACGACTGATTTATCCAAAATACCGACGGATGCTTTCCCATTTTAATTTTCGTCCCGGCCAATTTTGTTTCGCAAATATTTAAAAAATAATAACCAATTTCCCAACCTTCGACGTTAAATATTATTATAATTTAACCGAAGTATGCGCTACCGATACCCCGCGAACGGTTGCTATTTTTACCCAAACGCAGTTTTACGATATTTTAACCAAATTCGCCGCCCGTAAATTTAATTTTAAATCTGCGGGTACGGTTATTATTATATTTTATTCGATATTTTTAATCCGAAAAATTAAACAATTGGACGAAATTTATAACGCGGAAAAAATGTTTAACCTATAATGTATAAATAAGGCTATTAATTCCAATTTTTAGCAACGCNNCGACGTCGATAATTTCGACGATAATTCCGATATTGAAAATAATACCCAGTAAATGTTTTTTTATAATAATTATTATAATTTCGTTATATTAATATATTTATTTAAATTAAATAATTTTATCAGGAACCGCTAACGTAAAAACGGTAGGAAAGCCGATTTTTCCACGGGCGAAAATACTAAAAATATCCGGCGTTTAATTACATATTTATTATCCGGTATTTTTTTTCAACGTATAATTGGAAACGAAATTTAATGTTTCCGTTACCGGGAATCGATAATATACCGCGCATCTTTTTTTATTTTTTGTATTAATCGGGGTATGGCCATTATTACGCCGATTATTAACAAAATCAGGGATATTATTGGTTTTAATGCCCTGGTTTGGGATAAAATTGCGATTTTTTCCGCCCGACCTAAAAATTTATCTTAGGAAAATATATTTACGGTCGATTATATTTGGGAAAATAATAGTTGTTTCGTCGTTTTTAATATCGATAAAAATATTAAAACCTTTTTATAAAAATTCGAATCGATAAGTTGGAAATAATGGCTATTTTACCTTCGAATTTTGAATTTTATAATTTTTACCACCATACCAGACGAAAAATCGTTAATAATTTTTAAATATACGGGCGTATTTACGGTACGCAGGGGTATGGATACCGGGCTTATTTTACCCAACGGTATAATTATTTATTTTTGTAAATATATTCCGCTTTATAATATCATTATTAAAAAGCTCCAATCTGGCCACCGTTTCAAAAACGTTATAACGAATACCGAGGCAATTTTTAAAAATATTATTACCGTATTCGTGGGCGAAAATACCGACGACATTGGTTCCGTTCCATTAGGAATTCCCACTAATGCGGATATTATAACTAGTAACCGCCAAATTTCGGTTTTTTTAATATGGGTTTTATCCATTTATTGCAGTTTTTGGTAATTAAATACTTTTTTAAATTAATAATTTACGCCGAGGACGATACCCGGGGTATTAATTCGGCGGAATTGAGTAAAATGCTGGTATTAAAAGGAATAAATTTTAAAGCCGAATACCGTAACGTCCGACAAAGTTTTAAAAAAAGTTTAGAGGAAGGAAAAACCCGTTTTAAATCGGTAATTGTGGACGTTTTAATTTAATATAACGGCGACGGTTTTTTTAATTAAATTTATTCGAAAACCTGCATTAATTTTAAAACGTTACGTCCGTCGGGCAGGGTTAAAATGGTCCATTTTATATTAAACGAATCGCCATTTATTGCCCGCGTGGTCGAAATTTGCATGGAGGAAAAAAAAAAGGTTAACGCGTCCTAATTATAACCCCTAATTTTTGGATTTAAGCGTAAATTGGCTATATGGTAACAATTGTTATAATTTTTTTCCTTCCCCACAATTATTGTAATAATTATTACAATTTTTATGTTTTTAAATTGTAATAAATATTGTAATAATTATTATTTTTCCATTTTTATAATAATTGGTACAATTTGTAATATACCTGTTAATTTTTTTAATTTTCTTGTTTTTGTTTTGGAAAAAACCAGTTTCGGTGTGGTTATTATCCGATTAGGTTTGTTCTAAACCGAACGCGATAAAACCGTTTCCAATTTTACCGATTTCAGCTCTAATTTTAACGTTTGAATTTTAAATATTAATATTTCCAACGCTGGTTTTAATTTGCACCTTAATTGTTACATTGGTATTATTATTTTTTTAATGTGGAACGCTAATATATAATTGCAAATTTGTGGTCGTTTGATTCGGTTGGGTTAAAATAAACCTGTTATTTGGCGCATTTTCGAAATGCGAAATACTTTTTTCGATTGGGTAAAAAATCGTATATTCCGGAAGGTTAATGCCCTTTTTTTTATTATTCCGGCCGTTATTAATATATAATAAGTATTATTTAAATATATTACGCGTATACGTTTTCCCAAAATTATCCAATTTCCAATTATTGAATAATTCCTAACGTATAAAATAATAGTAATTATATTTTCCTGGCCTTTTAACTGTTTCGTTTGGATAATAAAACCCCCCCAATATTTTAATATTTTTTATTTTAACAGGACGCGCCGTATGGGCGAATTTTATTTTCGCCTAGTTTTAATATTCGTGTTAAATATTTTTAAATAATTTAACGAACAGGATTTGGTGGAGAAAACGTTAGTTTTTATTTTAACGTTGGGTCCAATTTATGTTAATTATTAATATTAGGAGCAAAATGGTGGCCATAATACGTTTATTAATTATATTAATTATACATATTTGCCTTATTTCGATTTTATTATTATAAATTAAGGGTTTATAGTTAAATTAATAAAATGGATTAAAAATAACGACGGATTTTACGACGAAACCGCGACCGCGCGGGTTATCGGGGCCCTAATAAGGGATTTTAACTCCTGGGTTATTAAACGCGGGGAAATTAATAAACCGTTTAAAAAAAGTATTTTTAATAATAATAACGCCGACCTTTTGGCGGTCGTTATTCCGTTTTTTTTATTTATCGATTTTGGTTTTAATTACGATAAATTTATATTCGATTCGTTAAAAAAACCTTGCATATTTATTTTAAAAAAGGATAAAAAGGAGGACAATTCGGTCCCTGGATCGTTTACCGCGACCCCAATTCGGAAAAGGAGGCGTGGCGTTAATAAACCCATTTTTAAAAAAACATTTAACGCTGCCAAACGTTTTGGTTTTTTTTTAATCGGTTTAGGTTTTTTTGTTTTGTTTTTTTTGGGGTTTGGTATTAGGAAATTGGGGGTTTTATATTTATAATATTATAATAATTATTATTATTAGGATCCGGTTTAATGGATTTATTATTCGTAATTAATGGGGTATTATAATAATGGTTATTACCAGGAATTTTTTGTTGGATTTATAATTGGCGGTGGATGGAGGATATAGTTTATTTGGGTAAAAAAATGGATAGGAAACGGGTTATTTATACGGAGGATTTTGGAGGAAATTATATTCCGTTTTTTATTTTAAACCAAATTTACGATTGGTATTTATTTATTTGTATTTACTGGTTTTACGGACGCTGTTTTACCTCCGTTATTCGCGGGTAAGGTTACCGTTATTCGTCCTTTAATTCCTTTATATAATGGAACGATTTTCGTTTTTGCCCGTTTTGGTTTACGTAATTTGTTTTTTATTATTTTAAATTTTATACGCCTTTTTCGTCGGATTTTTCGTGTATTCCCTCCAGCAAATCTTTTTCGGTATTAATTATATTATTAATATTTAAACCGTTTATCCGGTTATATCCTTTTTTTGGATTTACCCCTATTTTTCTAATATCCGCCTGAAATAATACGTTATTGGGGCGTACGATTTTTTAATTAAATATTTCCAATTTGTCGCCCATTAGTTTTTTTAAACCCAGGTATAATAAATTAGGGCCGTCGAAATCGAAATTGGGTAATATTTCGGTTTTTTCGTTTCCCCAACCATTTTGGAATAATAAATACGTATAATGGATTATATTTTAATTGGTTAATATTATGTAATATTTGCTATTAATGCGTATACGGGCGATATTTTCCAATATTTTGCGCACCGTAATTGCGATTGGCCCTATCGCTGCACAATTTAGGAATGTTTTTCGCAAATCGTGCGTAAAATTGCGGTTATTTTTAATATTTATAACGAAATTTTTATTAATATGTTTAATTGTTAGGTTTACCGGTTTAAATCCATTCCCGGCCGTAATATATTTTACGAACGTTAATTTTAAAATCCCGGTGCGTAGCGGTTAATTTGTAATTTTTGGTCGTAATAACCAGGTTAAATATAGTATTTTAAGGTTATATTTTTTATTTTACAACCGTAAAAAAATAGGACCAATTGCGGTATTATAATTTCCAATACGCCGTAATTTTTTTGGTGGAACGCGTTTATTATTATTTATAAAAGGTTGATTATTTGCAAATAACGGCGTTGCGTGCGGAAGGCGATATTAATTTTGGGATTTATATCCTATAATCCAATATTTATTAAACCGTTAATATAACCAACGAATATATTATCGTAAATACGGTTTACCACGGAAATATATATATTATATAATATATCGGTAAAAATTTTTTCCAGGGCGTTTTTAAAAATTTAATCCTTATCCAATAATCCGTTTGAAATTAAAATAGCAATTATAATATATAAAATGCGGGACCGGAATATATTTTATAAAAACCGTAAAACGTGGTAAAATTCCTTTTTACTTTTTTAAAATTGGTTATATTTCCCCAACCCTATTATATTTATAAATATAATAAAGCCGTAATATTGTTATAATTAGTTAATAAAATTAAATTTAATATAAAAAAAAGTTGGTATAGGTAATATCCATCATTTTTTGTTAAAAGGTTAGGATAATTCGATATAAATTCCGTAAATAGTACGGATATATAACTCTTTTTTTCAATCCCCGTAAACGAGGAGCAGGACGGAAAAGTAGTCGAAATGGTCGGGTAGTAAATTTAAAAAACGTTTAAAAAGGATTTCGTGGATTTGGATAATTCCTGCGTATTCCCCTTCGTTTTCGATAATAGCGGGGGTTTGGATAAAATAGGAGGTTAATGTAATTTGTGCGAAAATAAGGTATTATAGGATTGCTTTAGGCGTATATGGGCGGTTAGGGAATAAAAAACTACAAACTTGGTATATTATATAATATTTGGTATTTTCGTAATAGGTGTCCGGATATTATAAAAAAGCGGGCGTTTGCAACCATTTTTGGCGGAAAAATACGGTGGCGTGTTATTGGGATTGCGTATATCGTTTAAATTTTGGCGTTAATATAAGGAAATACGATGTTAAATTTTATATTCGGTTACGTTTTCCATATCCAAAATCCTGTACCTTATTTATAAAATTAAAATTATTATATACGAAAGATAATATTGGGTTACGAACGATCCTTTTTAAATTGGTTTATATGTTAATATATATATATATATATATATATATATATATATAAAATTATTATTGCTGTTCGCGGTAAAAACTAAATATAAATATAAATATTGCTAATAACGTATTCGGGTAACGGCGATAAACTATTGGGTTTACCGTTTAATAATTTTATAAAATAAGCATATTCCAAACCCGGATAATATATTTACAATACGTCGTGGAATTTTATTATTTATAAAATATAATACGAATACGCGTAATAAATAATTGTTTTTTGGGGGGGAATATTCGTGGGTTAAAATCGCCAATATTAATATAACGCGTTAATTTTTTAACGTTGGGGGGTTTATAGTTTTTAAAAAAATATTTGGTTCCAGGTATATTACGCTCGAAATTTGTAACGATAAATAAAACGGGCGGTAATCCCGGAAATGCAATAATAATAAAAATATAAATTTATATAATATTGGCGTTTTGGACGGGATCTCCTGGGTAAACGTATCGAATATTTGTTTAAACCAATTTATATCGTTTACGTTTTTGGCGGAACAATTTTTTATTCCCGAAAATTGGAAATTTATAGGTTCGAACCGGTTAAAAAAACGTAAATATTATATTAATTGCTGCAATTCCTTGCGCAAAAAATCGGTTTTAATGGGCGTAGGAAATTTATTATTAAAACGGTATTCGATTTTATTAACGCGTAAACGTTTTCGGACTTAAAGGTTTCGTAATGCTTTTTTAAAAAAAAATATTCGCGATGGGGTAGGTTAAATAATTTCGTAAAAATTTGCCGTTATTATTTAAACGTGTATAAATTGCGTAAAATTGGTGCGTCGGTAACGGTTGAGCCAAAATATGGTAATATCGCGAATAAATTTGGTTTCGGGGTTTATTTCCGTTTCGGATTCGGATTTTTTCGGTAATTGCTTTTGATCGATTAAAAAAAGTTAAAATTCCCATTTATTTTCGAATATAGGATTAAACGATAATAATTGGGATAGCGATAAAAACGAAAATAATTGCGATATCGATGGAAATAATAAAATTAAATCGGACGTAAAATATTAGGTTGCAAATTACGCGGATGGGAATATTTTTTCGGGTATATCCATTAATATTATTGGAAATATATTTTCCATTATTGGATTCGGGTTTTATTTGGTTTAATGGTATATCGAATAAAGGTTAATATACGTAAATATATGGTATAATGGTAAAACTTTTTTATTTTTTTACGTATTGGGGGGAATAATAGTTAGCGATATTGCAGCATTGGGTGTTTTATTGGTAATACCGCTATAAACGGCGATATGCGATAAAATGTTTTCAAACTAAAACGAGCGCGATTTTTTCGCCCAATGTAATTGGTCGAAAAACCATGTGGCTAAAAGGTATATGGAGCGCTCGGTCCCCACTGC
The DNA here is from genome assembly GCF_004337985.1 of Pyricularia pennisetigena. Classification (NCBI taxonomy): domain Eukaryota; kingdom Fungi; phylum Ascomycota; class Sordariomycetes; order Magnaporthales; family Pyriculariaceae; genus Pyricularia; species Pyricularia pennisetigena. The sequence continues at coordinate 260,519 of NC_043743.1, forward strand.
GAAACAGGGGGGTCTAGTTTAAGCACTGAGATTAAGCGAATAGGGTTTCACCTAGTTTCAATGCTCAAACTAGACCCCCCTGCTTCGCAGTGGGGACCGAACGCTCCATATACCTTTTAACCATATAGTTTTTCGACCAATTACATTGGGCGAAAAAATCGCGCTCGTTTTAGTTTGAAAACATTTTGTCGCATATCGCCGTTTATGGTAATACCACCAACGATAATTTGTCGCATTTCGCCGTTTATAACGGTATTATTAATAATATATTTAATGTTGCGTCATTGTTATAAATTATTTTATTAATATCAAAATAGTTTGTGGTATTTTGCCGTTTGTAGCGGGTATATATAATATATTCGCATTATAATAGCAAAAGAAAATGGTGTAACCATAATATATAATTAAATATGTAAACAAAAAAACAAATAAAAATTATAAGAATATACAGTAATTTGCGTTAAATTAATTGGAGTTTGTTGATTATTTAAATGCCGGCCGCGTTTTAATAGCTACTGTATATGGAAAGATATTAAAATATTAAATAAAAATTGTAATTTTTCATTATATTTAATTTTTATTTTAAATAATGGTGTATGATATTAGTTTAAGTTTAAATTACAGTTTTTATAGCTTAATAAGCCTAACACTTCAAAGCGCATGCAATTATCGATTAAAACAAAAGTTTTATCAATATTTTTATATAAATTAACAATTTGTTAAAGAACTAAATAATTTACGAAAATATTGGTTGAATAAACATATTTTTAATTAATGCATTCCTTTATCAATTTGTTAGTGAATCTTTTACAACATTTTTTTTGATAAATTTTATTTAATTAAATAAAGCAAAAAATACAAAAATAATGCAAATTTAACATCTTTTTATATAAAAAAATAAAAAGGGCCGGTGTTGTAAGTCGGATTTTAGGTTGACGTTTATTTATATATATAATCCACTTTTACAAATTTTGGCTTTATTAATGTTAATGTGGTAAAAATGTAAAAGCATTTCGATTACAAAATATATATAAAATTGGATACACTTTACCTATCCGCATATTTAACCGTTTAAATAATCAGATATACGTATAACAATGTAATGTTTGTGAACATGGCTAGCGCAGGACTCATTATATTAGCTACCCTGCATTATTCTATAACGGCTAGCATGGGCTAATTTTATTAGTTACCCTGCATCGAATAAATAAATCATAACAAATAAAACGTATACGCGTTTATACACACAAAGCTTTATATATCACGTCTTTGTTCATAGTTTCAACAACAAAACAAATACGTCATATTTAATCTAGCTTAGTGGTATAATGCACGTACCATAATATATATCATATATACGTTAAAGTGCGTGGGTTCGAATCCCGTTGTGGTCGCAGATTTTCTGTGCATGCATAAGCACAATAGGCCGTTAGGCTCCATAGGTCGGCAGGTCAGTCACATGAATAAGGCCAAATCATGTGACGTGACCCCGCATTCCGGACATCCGGATCGAAGATCTGCACCTACGGATTCGAACACGTAATTCACAACTTAGCCTTTGATTTATCACCTTCATACCTTCATCGATTTAACGATTCAACGAATCGATTGTGTAACAACAATATATTATCTCTATTACCCGCTAGCAGACGGTTATCTGCCACTTCAACGTTCCATCAGCCTTATACGTGATCCACTTTTCCCCGCGTTCAAGATTAAGCTTATTCTATCTCGTAACCTCCTCACAATACCGGCGTACCGCCATAAACGGCGAAATGCGACAAAATATCCTTAAACTAAAACGAACGCGATTTTTTCGGCCAATGTAATTGGTCGAAAAACTATGTGGCTAAAAAATATATGGAACGTTCGGTCCCCATTGCGAAACAGGGGAGTTTAGTCTAAGCACTAAAACTAAGGTTTGCGCTAGCTATTTTGTCGTTTATTGTTTTAATAATCGGTCGACAATGTTTATTAAAATCCTTTTGAAAATCCTGCAAAACCGACACGATTAAAAATCTTAGGGCTTATCCCTAAAACCCAAAATTCCACAATTAATCCACTCCGTTTGCTTCGCTCCATTTCGTAGCTTAGCTGCGGTTTTGCAATGTACCTGTGGGTCCATCCAAAAAACCCTTTAGTTTAGGTTTGAGGACAATTTGTCGATTTTCGCCGTTTATAACGGTATTTTTGGCTTTTTTTCGACCGAAACTCTTTTATTATTTCACAATTTCGCAAAATATTAAAAAAAGAAAACGTCGTTAAAAATAGCGTTCATTACCGCCATTAGCAGCGATTTAATTTATTTTTTTATTTGCTATAATGGCCGAATTGGATACCACCTGCCCTTAACCCGTTTATAGCGGTACTGGTTTTTCGATTTTTTTTTCGATTCTCGTTTTTTTTTATATTATTTTTAATTTTTGACCAAATTTTATATTTTTTGCACGTGGACGGTCGTATATATATATATATCCCGTTATACTAAATTTTGGAGTATAAATCGCATTATATAAACTGTTAAATAAGCGGATAGGTAAAGTAAATACATTTTTATATATAATTTACAATCGAAACTCGTTTATATTTTTACCAATTTTGATAATAATAAAGCTAAAATTACAGGGATTGGATTGCGTATATAAATAAACGTTCACGTTAAATTAAATTTATAATACTCGCTTTAAAAAATCTTTTATATAAAAAAATGCTAAATATATATTGTTGATCGATTTTTTGCTTTATTTAATTAATTTTATTTTATTTTAATTGGCAGCCAAACTTTATGCGTCTTGCACGTAGGGGATGGCGTTTATATATTTAATATAATATTCCAATTTTATATGTAATTTACAATCGAAACGCTTTTATATTTTTACCAATTTTTACAAAAATGAAACCAAAGTTTCAGCGTTTAAATAAAATATATAAAAAAACGTCAACGTGAAATCTGAGCTGTAATACACGTTTATATTATTTTTTTACCAAAGGAAATGTTAAACTTGGGCTATTTTTCTATTTTTTGCTTTATTTAATCAAATAAAATTTGTAAACATGAAGTCAATTTAAGATTATATATAAACTTTTAACGAAATGGGAATATTGAAATTTCTTTTTATTTTAAAGTTATTTGCGTAAAATATTCAGCTTTTCGACAAATTAATAAATAATATAAAAATATTAATAAAAGCGTTATTTCAAACGATATTTGCGTGCACTCTGTAATTTTAAGTCCGCTTCGTCATAAATATTCATACGTGGCTTTATACCAAGATTATATTTTATTATTCAAAATAATAATTAAATACAATAGTAAAATACAAATTCTACTAAATATTAGAATTTTATTCCAAATAAATTAGATATAAGGACGCGGTTTTCACTCCCAAAATTCTTAAGCTCCAATTAATCTGACGCAAGTTACTCTATATTTTTATAAAATTCTCATGTAATATTTTATTCAAATATTTAATTGCATATTATAATAATATTATTTTCTTTTGCTTTATTTTTTAAATATAATATATTTAATTACACCGTTGTTCAATTGGCTGCGCCTATAAAAAATGCAACTAACTGCATTTAAAGTGCAGTCGCAGGGCGTTTATAAGGCCTATTTATAATATAATTTATATAACCACTATAAACGGCGAAATGCGACAAATTATCGTTGGTGGTACGGCCTAATCTCAGTGCTTAAACTAAACCCCCCTGCTTCGCAATGGGGACCGAACGCTCCATATAGCTTTCAGCCACATAGTTTTTCGACCAATTACATTGGCCGAAAAAATCGCGCTCGTTCTAGTCTAAGGACATCTTGTCGCATTTCGCCGTTTATAATGGGCATATTTATTATATTATATAAAAGCCTTATAAACGCCCTACAACCGTACGTTAAATATAATCAATTGTATTTCATATACGCGTAACCAATTGAACAGCGGTATAATTAACACATTATATTTAAAATATAATAGCAAAAAAAAACAGTATAATTAGGGTTTCCAATTGAATATACGAATAAATTATTAAATAAAAGTTATAAAAATATAAAACAACCTGCCTTAAATTAATTGGAGTTTAAAAAATCTGGTATCGAAAACCGCGTCCTTATATCTAGTTTATTTGGAAACAAATTTCAATATTTAGTTAAATTTGTATTTTATTAGTATATTTAACTATTGTTTTAAATAGTAATACATAATATTGGTTCACAACCAAATGTTATTATTAATAATTAAGCGGATTTAAAGCTAAAAAATGCATGCAATTAACGCTTAAAACAAAACTTTTATTAATACTTATATATTATTTATTAGTTTGTCGAAAAACTGAATATTTTAAGCAAATAACTTTAAAATAAAATGAAATTTTAGTATTTTACTTCGTTATAAGCCTATATATAATCGTGAATCAACTTCACTTTTATAAATTTTATTTAATTAAATAAAGCAAAAAATAGAAAAAAAGCACAAATTTAAAATTTCCTTTTATGCAAAAATAATATAAGTGGGTATTACAAATCGGATTTCACGGTAACGTTTTTATTTATATTTTATTCAATCCCTGGAAATTTGGTTTAATCATTGTGAAAATTGGTAAAAATATAAAAACGTTTCGTTTATAAATTATATATAAAATTATATACATATTACCTATCCGCCTATTTAACGGTTTATATAATTCGATTCATATACCAAATTGGAGTATTATACTAAATATATATTTACCATCCCCCACGTCCAAAACGCATAAAGTTTGGCTGCAAAATAAAATAATATAAAATTAATTAAATAAAGCAAAAAATCGATCAAAAATATATATTTAGCATTTTTTTATATAAAAGATTTTTTAAAGCGAGTATTATAAATTTAATTTAACGTGAACGTTTATTTATATACGCAATCCAATCCCTGTAATTTTAGCTTTATTATTATCAAAATTGGTAAAAATATAAACGAGTTTCGATTGTAAATTATATATAAAAATGTATTTACTTTACCTATCCGCTTATTTAACAGTTTATATAATGCGATTTATACTCCAAAATTTAGTATAACGGGATATATATATATATACGACCGTCCACGTGCAAAAAATATAAAATTTGGTCAAAAATTAAAAATAATATAAAAAAAAACGAGAATCGAAAAAAAAATCGAAAAACCAGTACCGCTATAAACGGGTTAAGGGCAGGTGGTATCCAATTCGGCCATTATAGCAAATAAAAAAATAAATTAAATCGCTGCTAATGGCGGTAATGAACGCTATTTTTAACGACGTTTTCTTTTTTTAATATTTTGCGAAATTGTGAAATAATAAAAGAGTTTCGGTCGAAAAAAAGCCAAAAATACCGNTAAATTACAGTTTTTATAGCTTAATAAGCCTAACACTTCAAAGCGCATGCAATTATCGATTAAAACAAAAGTTTTATCAATATTTTTATATAAATTAACAATTTGTTAAAGAACTAAATAATTTACGAAAATATTGGTTGAATAAACATATTTTTAATTAATGCATTCCTTTATCAATTTGTTAGTGAATCTTTTACAACATTTTTTTTGATAAATTTTATTTAATTAAATAAAGCAAAAAATACAAAAATAATGCAAATTTAACATCTTTTTATATAAAAAAATAAAAAGGGCCGGTGTTGTAAGTCGGATTTTAGGTTGACGTTTATTTATATATATAATCCACTTTTACAAATTTTGGCTTTATTAATGTTAATGTGGTAAAAATGTAAAAGCATTTCGATTACAAAATATATATAAAATTGGATACACTTTACCTATCCGCATATTTAACCGTTTAAATAATCAGATATACGTATAACAATGTAATGTTTGTGAACATGGCTAGCGCAGGACTCATTATATTAGCTACCCTGCATTATTCTATAACGGCTAGCATGGGCTAATTTTATTAGTTACCCTGCATCGAATAAATAAATCATAACAAATAAAACGTATACGCGTTTATACACACAAAGCTTTATATATCACGTCTTTGTTCATAGTTTCAACAACAAAACAAATACGTCATATTTAATCTAGCTTAGTGGTATAATGCACGTACCATAATATATATCATATATACGTTAAAGTGCGTGGGTTCGAATCCCGTTGTGGTCGCAGATTTTCTGTGCATGCATAAGCACAATAGGCCGTTAGGCTCCATAGGTCGGCAGGTCAGTCACATGAATAAGGCCAAATCATGTGACGTGACCCCGCATTCCGGACATCCGGATCGAAGATCTGCACCTACGGATTCGAACACGTAATTCACAACTTAGCCTTTGATTTATCACCTTCATACCTTCATCGATTTAACGATTCAACGAATCGATTGTGTAACAACAATATATTATCTCTATTACCCGCTAGCAGACGGTTATCTGCCACTTCAACGTTCCATCAGCCTTATACGTGATCCACTTTTCCCCGCGTTCAAGATTAAGCTTATTCTATCTCGTAACCTCCTCACAATACCGGCGTACCGCCATAAACGGCGAAATGCGACAAAATATCCTTAAACTAAAACGAACGCGATTTTTTCGGCCAATGTAATTGGTCGAAAAACTATGTGGCTAAAAAATATATGGAACGTTCGGTCCCCATTGCGAAACAGGGGAGTTTAGTCTAAGCACTAAAACTAAGGTTTGCGCTAGCTATTTTGTCGTTTATTGTTTTAATAATCGGTCGACAATGTTTATTAAAATCCTTTTGAAAATCCTGCAAAACCGACACGATTAAAAATCTTAGGGCTTATCCCTAAAACCCAAAATTCCACAATTAATCCACTCCGTTTGCTTCGCTCCATTTCGTAGCTTAGCTGCGGTTTTGCAATGTACCTGTGGGTCCATCCAAAAAACCCTTTAGTTTAGGTTTGAGGACAATTTGTCGATTTTCGCCGTTTATAACGGTATTTTTGGCTTTTTTTCGACCGAAACTCTTTTATTATTTCACAATTTCGCAAAATATTAAAAAAAGAAAACGTCGTTAAAAATAGCGTTCATTACCGCCATTAGCAGCGATTTAATTTATTTTTTTATTTGCTATAATGGCCGAATTGGATACCACCTGCCCTTAACCCGTTTATAGCGGTACTGGTTTTTCGATTTTTTTTTCGATTCTCGTTTTTTTTTATATTATTTTTAATTTTTGACCAAATTTTATATTTTTTGCACGTGGACGGTCGTATATATATATATATCCCGTTATACTAAATTTTGGAGTATAAATCGCATTATATAAACTGTTAAATAAGCGGATAGGTAAAGTAAATACATTTTTATATATAATTTACAATCGAAACTCGTTTATATTTTTACCAATTTTGATAATAATAAAGCTAAAATTACAGGGATTGGATTGCGTATATAAATAAACGTTCACGTTAAATTAAATTTATAATACTCGCTTTAAAAAATCTTTTATATAAAAAAATGCTAAATATATATTTTTGATCGATTTTTTGCTTTATTTAATTAATTTTATATTATTTTATTTTGCAGCCAAACTTTATGCGTTTTGGACGTGGGGGATGGTAAATATATATTTAGTATAATACTCCAATTTGGTATATGAATCGAATTATATAAACCGTTAAATAGGCGGATAGGTAATATGTATATAATTTTATATATAATTTATAAACGAAACGTTTTTATATTTTTACCAATTTTCACAATGATTAAACCAAATTTCCAGGGATTGAATAAAATATAAATAAAAACGTTACCGTGAAATCCGATTTGTAATACCCACTTATATTATTTTTGCATAAAAGGAAATTTTAAATTTGTGCTTTTTTTCTATTTTTTGCTTTATTTAATTAAATAAAATTTATAAAAGTGAAGTTGATTCACGATTATATATAGGCTTATAACGAAGTAAAATACTAAAATTTCATTTTATTTTAAAGTTATTTGCTTAAAATATTCAGTTTTTCGACAAACTAATAAATAATATATAAGTATTAATAAAAGTTTTGTTTTAAGCGTTAATTGCATGCATTTTTTAGCTTTAAATCCGCTTAATTATTAATAATAACATTTGGTTGTGAACCAATATTATGTATTACTATTTAAAACAATAGTTAAATATACTAATAAAATACAAATTTAACTAAATATTGAAATTTGTTTCCAAATAAACTAGATATAAGGACGCGGTTTTCGATACCAGATTTTTTAAACTCCAATTAATTTAAGGCAGGTTGTTTTATATTTTTATAACTTTTATTTAATAATTTATTCGTATATTCAATTGGAAACCCTAATTATACTGTTTTTTTTTGCTATTATATTTTAAATATAATGTGTTAATTATACCGCTGTTCAATTGGTTACGCGTATATGAAATACAATTGATTATATTTAACGTACGGTTGTAGGGCGTTTATAAGGCTTTTATATAATATAATAAATATGCCCATTATAAACGGCGAAATGCGACAAGATGTCCTTAGACTAGAACGAGCGCGATTTTTTCGGCCAATGTAATTGGTCGAAAAACTATGTGGCTGAAAGCTATATGGAGCGTTCGGTCCCCATTGCGAAGCAGGGGGGTTTAGTTTAAGCACTGAGATTAGGCCGTACCACCAACGATAATTTGTCGCATTTCGCCGTTTATAGTGGTTATATAAATTATATTATAAATAGGCCTTATAAACGCCCTGCGACTGCACTTTAAATGCAGTTAGTTGCATTTTTTATAGGCGCAGCCAATTGAACAACGGTGTAATTAAATATATTATATTTAAAAAATAAAGCAAAAGAAAATAATATTATTATAATATGCAATTAAATATTTGAATAAAATATTACATGAGAATTTTATAAAAATATAGAGTAACTTGCGTCAGATTAATTGGAGCTTAAGAATTTTGGGAGTGAAAACCGCGTCCTTATATCTAATTTATTTGGAATAAAATTCTAATATTTAGTAGAATTTGTATTTTACTATTGTATTTAATTATTATTTTGAATAATAAAATATAATCTTGGTATAAAGCCACGTATGAATATTTATGACGAAGCGGACTTAAAATTACAGAGTGCACGCAAATATCGTTTGAAATAACGCTTTTATTAATATTTTTATATTATTTATTAATTTGTCGAAAAGCTGAATATTTTACGCAAATAACTTTAAAATAAAAAGAAATTTCAATATTCCCATTTCGTTAAAAGTTTATATATAATCTTAAATTGACTTCATGTTTACAAATTTTATTTGATTAAATAAAGCAAAAAATAGAAAAATAGCCCAAGTTTAACATTTCCTTTGGTAAAAAAATAATATAAACGTGTATTACAGCTCAGATTTCACGTTGACGTTTTTTTATATATTTTATTTAAACGCTGAAACTTTGGTTTCATTTTTGTAAAAATTGGTAAAAATATAAAAGCGTTTCGATTGTAAATTACATATAAAATTGGAATATTATATTAAATATATAAACGCCATCCCCTACGTGCAAGACGCATAAAGTTTGGCTGCCAATTAAAATAAAATAAAATTAATTAAATAAAGCAAAAAATCGATCAACAATATATATTTAGCATTTTTTTATATAAAAGATTTTTTAAAGCGAGTATTATAAATTTAATTTAACGTGAACGTTTATTTATATACGCAATCCAATCCCTGTAATTTTAGCTTTATTATTATCAAAATTGGTAAAAATATAAACGAGTTTCGATTGTAAATTATATATAAAAATGTATTTACTTTACCTATCCGCTTATTTAACAATTTATATAATGCGATTTATACTCCAAAATTTAGTATAACGGGATATATATATATATACGACCGTCCACGTGCAAAAAATATAAAATTTGGTCAAAAATTAAAAATAATATAAAAAAAAACGAGAATCGAAAAAAAAATCGAAAAACCAGTACCGCTATAAACGGGTTAAGGGCAGGTGGTATCCAATTCGGCCATTATAGCAAATAAAAAAATAAATTAAATCGCTGCTAATGGCGGTAATGAACGCTATTTTTAACGACGTTTTCTTTTTTTAATATTTTGCGAAATTGTGAAATAATAAAAGAGTTTCGGTCGAAAAAAAGCCAAAAATACCGCTATAAACGGCGAAAATCGACAAATTATCCTCAAACCTAAACTAAAACGTTTTTTGGATGGACCCACAAATACATTACAAAACCGCAATTGAGCCACGAAGTGGAGCGAAGTGGATCAACTGTGGAGCTCTGGGCTTCAGGGATGAGCCTTGAGACTAGGTACCGCCATAAACGGCGAAATGCGACAAGATGTCCTTAGATTAGAACGAGCGCGATCTTTTCGGCCAATGTAATTGGTCGAAAAACCATGTGGTTAAAAGGTACATGGAGCGCTCGGTCCCCACTGCGAAGCAGGGGGGTCTAGTCTGAGCACTGAGACTAGATCTGGTCAGGATCAACTTTACTTTATTTAGCCTCTACCCTTACTCCATGCAAACAAAGTTAGTGTTTTTCTTTTTTTGGGAGGAGATTAGCAATCAGAAAATCAGGTGATGCAGTAGGACCTGGTCAACTTGAGATGACAGAGGCGGATAATTCCGGGTGGCCAGGTGACATGGAAAGTATCAACTTACAATAATCAACTGACCTGCAAGACAGTAAGTTGGCGAATTCTTGTCGTCATGAAAATGATTTCGACCACGACAACAAGGCAACTAATTAATTACCCATGTTGTTCGGGTTATCAATGTCAAATATTTCTTATTATTTATTTATTTGATTTTTTTTAACTCGACTTTTTTCTTCTTTTTATTTTTTTTTATTTTTCGAGCACAAGCTCGCAAAAGCCCTACTAGTAAGCTTCTCTCGACCCTCCAACCCCCTCCCCCCCTTTCAATCAAACACAATCGCCGCCTTGATTGCACTCTTGTTTTTGATACTTTCCAGCGCCTCGCCAAACTGCTCCAGCTTGAACGTCTTGTTCACAATACCCTTGGTCTTGACCTTGCCGTTGTCAAGATAGTCGATGGTCTGGGGGAACATAAAAACCTCGCTGAAGGAGCCGATAATGCGGATCTCGTCGCCAAAGATCTTTGTCGGCTTCCACGACACCTTGTCCTGGTCGCCGTAAACGCCGTAAACCACCAGGGTGCCGCCCCTGCGGCAGTAGTTAATGGCATCCTCGAGTATCTTGACCGAACCGGTAGCCTCGATAACGATATCGAATCCGTACGGGTTGTCCTTTTTGAGCTGCTCCAGCTGGGGCCCGCTGTTCTCGCGCGAAAGGTCCACGTACGTGTCGGCCGCGTCCAGGCTGCGCGCCAGGTCCATCTTGAGACCGGCGGGCGCCGCGATCGTGACCTGGCTGCACCCGTTCTGTCGCAGCAGCTGAGCCAGCATCAGGCCCGTCGGTCCCGCGCCGAACATGAGCACGCTCGAGCCGAGCCTGGGCTTAATCTTGTCCAGGCCGTGGCACGCGCACGATGCCGGTTCGATCAGCGTCGCCTCCACGTCGTTCATATTGTTGAACTTGAACACCTTGCCCTGAGGGTACGCGCAGTACTCAGCGAAGCCGCCGCTCAGTGTCGTGCCGTGGCCGGCCCACTGTGATGTTTGTTAGCTTTCTGTTGAAAAAAAAAAAAAAAAAAAAAAAGATTTCAAAGAGTTTCAAAGTCAGGGTGTGAGAATGCTATTTGCGACGCACGTTCTCGCAGAGCAGTGGCTCGCCTCGTCGGCAGTAGAAGCAGTGGCCGCACAGCTCAGCATTGTCCGCAGCGACGCGGTCGCCAACCTTGAACTCCTTAACATCCTTTCCTACGGCGGCGACCACACCAACGGTCTCGTGGCCTGGAATAAGGGGGAATTTGGCAATGAACTCTCCCTCGTGAATATGCTACAGTAGCTGTCAGTACGAAACTCTGGTTTTGATTAACGATTCATTTTTTGCAAGACTGTTTTGTTGAATATTGTTTACCAGGTCTATAAAACAGGTTTGGTTCAAGTCAGTAACCGTCTTTGCAAGTCAACGCTAATCACCCGATCACTCTAGGGATCTGAGCTTACCGGTTCCACAAACACCACACGCCTTGACCTTTACCAAAACGTCATCGTCTCTGAGCTCAGGCAGGGGAACATCGACCACTGCAAACTCCTTGGGCTTGGAGTATCTGCGATGGATCGTCAGGAGTCAGTTCGGGCGCATTGCAGCAACACCACATACAGATGCGAGAAGAGGCCAGTACGCACTGCAGAGCCTTCATGGTCTGGGGAAGATCCGACATTTTTGGT